>NC_080570.1:9660660-9960660 GCF_030247185.1 Malaya genurostris
AAGCGATGTTAATCCAGATTGCCGAAAAATTCCCGATCTTTCTGTGGTACGCACACTATTAGGTTTCGTACTCTATCCTCATGTACAAACGCTGATACTCTATTTTCTCTACGAAATCATCAAGTGGCAAGAGATCAAATCATCCCAAAACAACGCTGGCTTCTGATAAATTGTAGCAACGGCATCCGCAGATATTCTTTCACGTAGACACTGAGGTCTCTTTTTACGCGGGGCATATGTACCGCGTAAAAAAAACCATGTAACTTCGGAAATCCGCGTAAAAAAAACTCAAAATTGAAAACAAAATTTTTTATGCCAAATATCTTAGAAATGCATGAAACTTCAAGATCTGGTGTAATCCCAGAAAATTTTTTTTTGTGAGAATCGACTTTTGGACTGAGGGAATTCGAGACCGCGACTTCGGAAATCTGCGTAGAAAAAAAAAAACGAATGGAAATTTTTTTGTTATGCCAATTGTCTTAGAAATGTATGAAACGTCCGGATGTGGTATAATCTGAAAAAAAATTTGTTTTTGTGACAATCGACTTTGGGACTTGAAAAATTAAACTTCCAAAACCGAGAAAAATTTTTTTTTGATGCCGAATGTCTTACAAATACATGAAATGTCGAGATCTGGTGTAATCTAAACTTTTTTTTTTAAATCAAAAATTTTCCAAGTGTCAGAGTTGACTTAAAAAAATTTTGGGATATCACCAGATCTCGAAGTTTCATGCATTTCTAAGACAAAACAAGAAAACCGCGTTACTTGAGAAATCCACGTAAAAAAACCGCGTAACTTCGGAAATCCGCGTAAAAAAAACACAGTGTACATCCTTATTGAAAGTGTCGGTACACACGAAACTTTGATTTTTTAACTACAACTACATATCGCCTGCCAAATCGAATAATTTTTCGAAAATGACACTATTTTTTAGTGCCAAATCACGTTGCTGTTGCTGTCGTTCGTGCAAAATACTTTTGCGCACTTCCAAACTGATTTGATTCCATTGTACTGAAATTCAGAGTTCCGTATTCAAAATTCAGATCTGAGAGTTAGAAATCAGAATTGAAAATTTAACAAACAGTGAATTTAAACTACGAATTAAGAATTTAAAAATAAGAAATACTAGTTGAGAACCGATAAGAAAAAAAACCAAAAATTTAAAATTAAGCACTGCACAATTGGGAAAGTTCTATTATATAATTTGGTAATCAATTATTTTTTAGATTTTAGGTACGTGTTGGTAAATTGCGTGTTTTTACACACATCTCATATACATCCAACTTAAATTTTAAAAAAGGTTAAAAGGTACTGCACAGATTCAAGAAAAGAAGGAATTACTCAACTCAGCTCTAAGATTTGTTGTTTTCTCTGTCACGTTTGGCTTTGTGAGAACCTGTATGCACACCTTAAGGAGAGGCTTCAGTGGCTTATGCTTATGGTAGTTGAAAAAAAATTGCTGTCTCAGTTGCAACATCGAAGCGGTTTCATTGGTTAAGTTATTCACAAATTTATGCACCATATAGACGCCGAAAAACTTCCCATCCAAAAGTTGGGAATTATTTCATTGTATTGAAAAACATCAATCATTAGTTTTCACTTACAACGAACTGTTACATATGATTTCATACCATATAAGCAGTGCACAACCCGTAAATTTTGTCACGAGACGCCACTGGTTATTATACTTTTAATAATTCTCTCTACATCGGAACTAATACCTAATACTAAGAAGATAATCGAAATGTTCTATTTTCCTAAACAGAAAAAAATTAAAAAATACCGTTATTAAAAGAAAAATGTGAAATACTGATGAAGCTGATAATTAGATAAAAAAAAAACAGGTAAAAATTTCAAATATCTTCAAGCAGAGTTGAAAAAGTCTGTAAACTCGAAAGTTTGCGGACTCAATTCGTTGTAAAGAATGGTGCATGAAATTAGGTTTTCTTTCTACTAACTTAATGAAAAGTCTGTGTTTGATAGCATCGACGTAACGGTATTCATGTTGCTTTAGAAAGAATTTATTCTTGTGACTTAGATATTTATTCTTGTGACTCTTAATTTTCAACCAAGCCGCTCGCATACTTCACCTTTACTTCACTCCACCAAGGAGACAGGTTGAAATAAGAGTAGACAGGAGGTGAAGACGTGATAAGAATTCAAGATGTTTTTAATTGAAAAAATCTGTAATAAAAATCCCAAAGCATTGAAAAAATTTATAATGAAGTTATACGCGACCAACTCAAGACGAAACTCCTGAGAAAATCAATTTTTTTGTAATAATTAATATACTATGACATTTGTACCTGTATCTCAAAATAATAAAATCGAAGCCGTATCCTGTAAATGAGCCATCTTTGTTCGATTCAAAAAAAAAATTATTAAAGATCGAGAGATAATAGTTCTTGCATTTATGTTAAGCAAAAAAATCATGAAAACTTTTCCAGAATGTGTAATTGCCGGGAAAGAAACCGCTATTTGCAGATAAATTCATTTATAATTTCATTTACATCTATTTACCTTGAAATAAAATCCCGTTACTCAGGCTGGAAAATTGAATTTCATCTTTTATTTGGACTCGAACAAAACACTGCCATTTTTTACGTAGAACTTCACCATTTTTAAATCACCCTTTAACTATTTTCGAAGGGTAACTTTAAAACACCACTCACTAATTTCAACAACAACCTGAATATGTTGAACACACTGAGATCGAAGAGACCGTTGATCATTGCTTCACTAACACACTGTGATCGCCCCCGGCCACCACTACAGCGAAGCAGCAGATGAACCATGAATGAACGCACCACTCACTAGCGCTGCATTCCATTTGAAACGAATTAGGTTTTGCACGAACATGACATAACCTCACAAAAATGAACAAAATGAATTAATTTTGACAGCTATCAGTGGTTTGTTTACAGTGGATAAGTTCATCGGAAGTTCATCGTTTGATTTCGAATTTTGCACGCTGCCTTACATGAAACGAAGGATCATCAAATTTAAAGATATGGATGCAGTTGAAAGCAAGCAAAATCACAAACTAACCGCATACGCACACGGATTGTCCCCCGCTGACAGAGCGAACGGAAACCTGCACTCAGTCTGAGGGCCTCAATCCACTTCTCTCTCCTTTTTTCATTTAACCTATTCATAAAGAAATTTCTGCTTGGTAGTGGAAACGCAAACAGAGCAATTTTTTAGTCCCTTTTACCGAGGAACACGATTTCAACAAACACTTTTTGATCATTTCCGAACTTTGAATCTTCATCTGAAAATCAAAACAAACCACTGATAGCTGTCAAAAGGTGAACTTGATTCATCGGCAGTTCATTGGTAGTTCACTCGAGTGGTCATCGTGCAAAACCTTATTATGAATGTATGATGGGAACTCAGCAGTGCAACCAATTTATCACCATTGGTGCCAGTTTCACGGAGGACCGTAGATGTGCGCCAAAAAAAGATCGTGACTGTCATGTCTGGAAATTTGTTTGTGTTTTAATGATCGAAGAATATTTTGTTAGAATAGCGGAAAAAATATTGATTTCATTCAATTAGATTTTCAACCAATTTATTTAGATATTCCACTTGAGAACTAATCTATTTATTTTGCTTTTCGGTCACAAGATGGATTCTGAAATAATTGGACTGACCGTTTATTCGACAGGAACGTTTAATCAAATCCACAGGAACGGTCCGTTATTCTGTTTTATAATGTAAACCTCATAAAACTATTTATCCCAGCATCCAAATCGTTGAAAATCAAGCGTCTACTCGCTATACTTACTCTAATCATCTCTCATCCTCGTCATAATGGGGTAACCAGCCACCAGTGCGAAGCATTCACTTGTCGAAACGTTATTTTTAATTAAAAACATCAATTCTCCAATCCCAACGCAAACACAGTGGCTCATATTCGACCAGCTCTCGGCACTCATATCTTCAACGTCACAACAAATAATCCTCAGGAAATCACCAACCGAAACCGACCGACCGACGAGATCCTGTTTGTTTTGATTTCCAGTCCAAAATTGAACCACTCAATCAAAATCCACCGCGTTTTGTGCTTCTCGGCAAATATTGCCGCCGACGACGATGACGACGAGAACATTAACTGTATCAACGTTGTTGTTCATTGACGAATTGGCATACTCTCTTTTCATCCGGATTTTTTGTTGTTGTCATAATAGAGACTCTTATCCTCGAACCAGCGTTATTCAAGCCGGACTGTAAAAAATACACATTCGACTGGAAAATGTTTACCCTGTCCTCGGCCACACGCCAGACTGCATCTCGATATGATATGGAATAAAAGCCAAGAGTGTGCTGGAGGTTTGCTACATCCTACACCCACTGTTCCTGCCGAATCGGATACGGATAACGAGGAGATAGAGACTAACCATTTTACTCGTACTATTGCCGACCAAAGCATTCGACATAAATTCACTTACTATTATGTGATAAGTTTGGGTTTTGGCCGGGAATAACGATATAGTCAGCAAAATAAACACATACTTTTCTGTCGGGGTTCCTCGGCATAATAAGGAAAAACTCGTTCGTGCGTTGAAATGTTTGTTTGCATATATTTTTTTTTACTGTGGGGATTCTGCTACTGATTTCAATCGAAGTTGGCCGGATAGTGCTAAATTGGATTCATCGTAAGTGAAATATTTCATACGGCAGTTTGACAGTTAAAAATTTCTTTTTACTTTTCTTTACTAACGAGCTATGAAACTTAATTGTTTCAATGGTTTTTACGACTGAAAAAAAAACGCACCTGCATTTGATGATTATCCATTAAAACTAATGTCTCTCCTTGACGACGCGGAACACGAAAACAAAAAAAAACAGAAACGGATCGTTGTCCAAATGTGCACAGTCATCAAATGCAGATTTTCCACCTCACCGCCGCCTTAGATCAGATTATTTCCTGAAAATCGTCATCAACCAAAGGGTTGCCGCTCGGTTTTTTTTGCTCCTCGTCCTCGTCTAACTCGTTCGTTCGTCGCATGCCGAGTGCCTTTGGAGTTTTTCTTTTACAAAATTTTAATTTCGTTCCATAATCCGCTTTTTGTGCTATTGACTGCAGCAGCAGTTCTTGATTTGCGTGACAAAAGTGAGGACATAGAAAGAAGAAAAAAAATGACAGTATCATTGTTGATAATTATTTTGCCCCTTTGTGCAGGTTTTTTTTCTCTTTTCATTTATCCTTCATAAAGGTGGAAAATACTTTTTCAAGTAGACTTTACTGCCACTTGTTTAGAGCAAGTTTAAATTGAAAAATGACAATTATAATAAAATTTCTATATCCCCCGCTGCCGGATCCCTCTCGAGGAAAGCACTACTTTGGAAATTCGTCATGTCCCCGGGACGGACGAATGGACACCGAATAAGGGGTTTTGATTAGATTTGGATCCAACCATTCCCGCCCACCCAAAAAAAAATGGAAGGGCATCAAAGCAACCTGTGGCATCGGTATGACGCGACCACTTTAGGGAAAATGAAATGCGGATTAATTTGAGTTTTCACGGTTGGCTGCGCTGGCAATCTCCGAGCAACCGAAAGGTTAGTCATTAATCATGGTCATCTTCGATGGGGTTTCGGGTAGATTGTGGAAGCAAAGTGGAATTGATGAATGCTCATCGTTCCGTCTTTCGTTTGTCGAGTTTGTTCCAATCGAACTACAAGTGACTCATTAGGATTTATGTGAGCGTGTGTGTGTGTGGTGGACAGGATAGGAATCGATTGACATTTCGTCCCTAGTGGGGGATGCACGCATCATTTATATTCATTCATTTGTAATTAAAACGAACTTATTCTCCGGGGGTTAGCTAAACAAAGTTAACAACAGAAATAAAAACCACTGGTTCAGGACTTAGTCGAGCGTTGAACATGAATACAATAAAACCTTTAGCAATACAACTTGACTAAAACCTGGTTATAAATTCATTACACCTTTGTCATTGAGATAGTTGGAGTTTAAACCGATGTATCAAACGCAAATCATTCGTTCTAATGTGAAAAACTTCCTTAAAATCTTTGACATCGCTTCTCACTTCGAAAACATTTTCGCAAAGCAATCCCGGGCTGAAATTGGTGTAATATAGAGATAGAATAATAAAGAGTGATTTTGCTGGTATCTTTTTGGCAACACTGTTCTTGAGAGATTACGCGTGAATCATGTTTTGTTTCATTGTTAAACTAGTTCAGTTTGATCTATATTTTAATTATGAACCACTAGTAAAGAGCTTTGATTCACAATTTTTTTCTTGATTCAATTTCGTCTCTCATCCTGAATTCCACCCACCAAATTTTTAACAACCGATTTTTCTAGTGCTGTTTTCACACAAATTGTTTTTAACCCTAGCTTTGTTTTAATAGTTTTTGGAATGTTTGCGCGGTTAATAATTACCAATCCGTTCCATCCAGTGAGCATTGTCAAGCAAAAGTTCCAGTTCTCTGAAAAGAAAAATCTGATTACAATAATATTTAATATTCAGCAATGCACAACGAAAAATTCCCTGCGCCACAAACAATTTAACATTTTCTCCTTTGAAATCGAACCAGATAGCCTCTGTCTTGTGTTATCCACCCTCGGCTTTCAGTATTTCGATCGAAATCGTCAGTCAGAAAAATAAATGACAAACATGTGATGCGTGAAGACATTCTCCTCGGT
This sequence comes from Malaya genurostris, assembly GCF_030247185.1. Lineage (NCBI taxonomy): Eukaryota > Metazoa > Arthropoda > Insecta > Diptera > Culicidae > Malaya > Malaya genurostris. The sequence goes on from NC_080570.1 coordinate 9,667,338, forward strand.
GCATAGGTACGTGTGCCACACGCGTCACCAGTGAACCCTGTCAGTTTCTGCGAAACTGATTGCAAAAAAAAAATGGAAAAAAATGAAAACGCTTATGTTTACATGTTTTGACAGCTTGATTTCTTCTATGCCATCGCTCTTCTAAGTGATGCGCGATTGATGACCATTCCGCGGGATGGTTGAATGCATGTGAATGCTAACCGAAGAGAGAGAGACGGACACTCGTTTCAGTACGCTTCATTTAACCGTTGATTGATTATTATCGGGTAATGATCTGTGGAGGAGGAGGCTGAGGGTGGTCATCATTGTGTTCATTGTATCAACTACAATGGAGGGAGGAAAAGGTACGTCGAATGTAATATGACATATTTTAGAAGGGTCAGTCAAGTCGAGTTAGCCATGAGAAATTGATCCGATGGACGGTCTTCTGATTCCTACGTTGTTTCCTGGACGAACTGGGCAATGCATTCGTACTTGACTGCTCGTTTCTGAGTGCTCGATTAACCCGAGTGGTAGTGACATTTTAGGTGTCATGGAACTTACGGAGCATTCAGAAAGAATGTCTGGGCGATTCATGCTAAGAAACTTGCAAACAGGATTTATTGTAAAAAGTCTTTGTCTGCCTGGCTGGATGTTCAGATAAAGTTTATTTTTTCGAAATAAAGTACAACCTACGACTTGTCATTTGAACCTAAGTTTGTGAAAATCGCTCGCGCCATCTATGAGAAAAGTTAGAACATATATTTTCATTTTTTGCCCCTTTTACCACATAACTCCGGAAGCAGAAGTCGGGTCCAAACCTTCCATTTAAATTTAAGTTTGTAAAAATCGGTTCAGCCATCTCCGAGTTAGTGTAAAAAAACGTTACATACACACACACACACACACACACACACACACACACACACACACACACACACACACACACACACACACACACACACACACACACACACACACACACACACACATTTTGCGTACTCGACGAACTCAGTCGAATGGTATATGACACTCGGCCTTCGGTTTCAAAAGTCGGTTTTTCACAGTGATTGCATAACCTTTCTATATGAGAAAGGCAAAAATGTGGTAAAATTACATTTACAGCGGCAATAATTTGATTTTTTTTAGGTGTTACATCAAAATGATTTTATAATAATTCTGGCATATTAAGGAAAATAAATTCCTGCCGGGCGCGGGATGCATCGGGGGAAGGCTTCGGTCAAGTTTCACCGGATCTGTAAATGCCGTCTACGTTGCTGTTTGTTTTCCGGTTACGAGAATCGCATTCTTTTATTCAGATGTAAGAATTTGTTGATCGCTGAAGGAATTCATATGTTATATGGTATAACTTTGCCCCATTGATTCCTAAACATACCTTATCAACTTAAAATGTATATGAGAAGAGATATTCCTATGTTATGAGCTTCGATTGTGAAAGCAAAATAATTTATTAATCTCTGTAAAAGCGCGTGGGTCATAATCAAGCCAACAAAATAATCATGATGTAACATGGTTTTATCAATTGATGAGTAAGAAATGACAGTTCAACTAACTTCGCTTGGAATTTCCACCAACTTGCAGGTTAGTGTTGCAACCTCAATATAAATATTTACCATGCGTTTCCGCATTTACTCAGTGCGAATTCAGATTGGAAGCAGAAAAAATACTTGCTATAAATAGTCAAGGATTCAATCCTTGTTTCATCAACTTGCGTACAAAGTTTCATGCAACAAATGGAAACGTTTGATTCAGATTCTATCATACCATAGAGAAAATCCAGCGAAACCTGCCAGAGTTGCCACTTTTAAAAATTAGAGGGTTGTATTCAAGACACGACCGAGCACAATAACATTAAAAATGAAACGTTTCTGGGGTCTTCATAATAAATACAAAAATAAAGATGATAATGATGATGATACACTAAACTTCACTACACTTTAAAGTTACTTGAAAGCTCAATTTTAGATACAAACAACCTAAAGATTTAAACCTGAACAATTGAAACTATTTTATTTTATGATGATAATTTTCGAGAAACGTACAAACTTATTAATTTGATTTGACTTATATCGTTTATTTACCCCCAGTTTTAACCTAATAATGGTCGTTCACTGGTGGACTTATTAATTTTATAAACAATTAATCGATCCAAGAGAATGTTGCACCAGTAATCTCAGTAATGGTGTAATTTTATTAATCCTTCAAAATCGTCGATAATCTTCGGAAAGTGTCGGTAAATAATATGGCAACAATACGAGGAAGAAAACATGTGAAACAGCCCGCATAGAATATTTAGTTACTTACATTGATTTTCGCTTTGGCATATTAGGAATATACGGAATGGATACGCAACAAAATTCCGAAATTTTGTTCATATTGTAACTAGATGTTATTAACACATGAATAAATATTGTCATAGTTACAACGCGTGTAGCCATCAGACGCTTATTGTTTTGAAGCAAATAATAATTCAACTAAAACTGGTCATTAACTAAATTCTACGAGGGTTCATATTCAAACGATACATGTAAAATCGCAAGTAAACTTACCTTGAGTTTATCTTTGATACATGTGGGACAACAACTTGTTCAGTCATATTGTCACGTTTTGTTCGTATGGGAATGGAGATTTAAGTATGCAAACCGATCCGTTGACAAATTAAAACATTTTTAAGCTTACAATATTGAAGCTTTGGAATCATTTAAATTAGGAAAATCCATTAACAAATCATCGAGGAACAAGCGCTGCAAATTAGATCCGGAAAATCTATCGCTGATAATTCTAAATTGGCCTGATAGTTACCAGAGAACCAAAATAAAATACTCAATTCAAACCAATTTTTCAATGGTATGCAATTGAAATATTCAAATGACGTTATCTCATAAGTTTAAGTTAAATGTTTCCGAATCGATTAGTTGTTGAATTAAATAAATCCATCAACAAATGACTGAGTTATAAGCGTTCAAAATTATGACAGAGAAATGTTACGCGATTAGTTTAGCATGTTTTAAACGACACCCAGCCTCGGGAAGCGAAGTGTAAGGCATTTTTAATGGCAAAATCGACCAAAAATTTGCTAAATACATGGGATATTTCAAAAGAATCGGTAACCACGCTGATTCGGTTCTTCAATAGCTAGATGATATATAAGATACTCAAGCGAACACGGTGTTGCGCTGACAGTAGGAAATTTCACCAACACATAATGCAAAAGCGACAATCCAGCAAGTGAACGCATATAAAATCCAGTCATCAGCTCACTGGACGAGCTACTTGTTTCATTCACAGTCAAACATCAACTAGGTAAAGAAATATTGTGCAGCCTGTATTTATAGATTTCTCTTCATACTAGGCATAACGATACGGTGTTTTTTATGCATGACGCAAAGCCTCCTATGCCGAACAAAAAGTTGACGTCATTTTGTACAACAGGGATTGGTGGATGAAAACATAGGTCGATTCCAACCATTTTTTCAATAGTACGCTATTGAAATACTGAAACGACGTCGTCATACATGTTTAAGTTAAAAGTTTCCGAATCGATTGGTTTTAAAATTATAACAATCCTTCAACAAATGACCGAGTTATTAACGTTCAAAATTATGACACAAAAAGGTTACGCGACTATTTTTGAAACTTTTAATTGACACCCGGCCCCATATAGTGAAGAGTAAGGCATTTTTAATGCCAAAACTAATCCATGAAGAGCTGATAAACACAGTGCATTATGCTGGGGCTTTCCAATTGACACAATTACACTAACATGAAATTGAGAACCGAAGCTTGTTTTGAGATGATACTTTCAGCAGGAGCTGTCAAATCGGTAGGATAATTTTTAATTACTTCACCTTTTGACCGATTTCTGATAACACCGGGTAAATTTATTTGAAAAATCATAGTACAAGTGTACACTACTACCGATATGACAATACGAATATTAGAACCAAATCGAACTCTCTATTATGTCCTGGCATCCCTGCGACCGGCTGTCATTGTCATCCATGGTAATTTATTTCTCCTGTCATCCCACGGCTGCAGTCGATCAGCTCATTTTTGAAGTTTGCCTGGTATTCGATGTGCTTGAACCCGTCATCGGAGAAAATAATCCTTCCCACTTTGAAAGCGATCAATTTGAAACGGTGTCGAACGTGCTACCGAATCAAATCAAACATAACACGGAAAACTTTGTGATCGAACAAGAGCAGTGATAATGAGCGATATCGAGGCGAAATATTTTGTACGTTCTTTCATACGCTTTCTCAACAGTCAGCTGGAGCAGCCGAACTTCAGTTCCGATTCTCGGGAAAGTCTCGAAGTTGCCATTCAGTGTCTGGAGAATGTGTACGAAATTACACCGGAGGAGGGTGGTGGAGAGGGCGGCAGTAGTCAGGAGAATCCATTAAATCACATCGATCTGTTCGAAGTGTACCGGGGCACGTTCACAAATGTCAGCCCAGAACGTAAGCAGGAAGCGGAAAATTTGAAGAACGAAGGAAATCGGTTGATGAAGGAGGAAAAATACCATGAAGCTCTCAACCTTTACGGAAGGTAAGGTTTTATCATGTATCGAAATGGAAGGTAGCTTTATTTAACAATCGCATTGTCCCACAGAGCCATCAGTTTGGACGCCACCAATCCGGTTTTCTATTGCAATCGTGCAGCAGCCTACAGCCGCATGGGAGATTACCAACGAGCTGCGGACGATTGCCGGATGTCCCTGCGCTATGATCCGAATTACAGTAAAGCCTACGGTCGTCTGGGGCTTGCCTATTCGAAGATGAACTTGCACGATCAAGCGTTAGAAGCGTACCAGAATGCTCTTCGGATCGAGCCGGACAATCAGGATTATAAGAATAACATGAGTGTCACCCAGCAGCGACTGGAAGAACTTCGGTCGGCTCCGGGCGGAGCTCCAAACCTTCAGGCCACCGCTGGTTTGCGCGGAATAGATTTTGCCGCTGCTTTCAATAATCCAGCCCTGGTTAGCATGGCCACCCGGATGATGCACGATCCGGCCATCCAGAACATGTAAGTTTCACTGTTTTTTTTCGTTTAGATGTTTTCGCAAGTGTTACAAGTTTTCTTTTCCGCTAAGGTTGGGTCAACTGAGTAGCATGAATAATGTCGATGCTTTGCTGGAAACCGGTCGACAACTGGCAATGCAGATGACCAACGAAAATCCGGAAGCCTTTGCGAACGTAATCCGACAGATGGAGCAGAGCGGTGAGCTTCCACCGGAAGGAACTCCCGGTGGTGAAGGGAGCCATCAAAACGGAGGCAATAATAACGATAACCAGCAGCAGCCACCTCCAGCGAATTCCTAATCTGTTTCGTTACTTGCTCATGCCGAACGGATTCCGGATGGGAATTGTGTCGTCCCTCTTCTTGTGTCGAGCTAGAAGCTGGTTTTGTGTAATTTTCCCTACATACTGTTGGTTGTAGGAAAGGCGTAATACCATACAACTTCCCTTGAAAAAGAAAAACAGCTACATTTATTTCCAGTCATTGGACAGATTTTGAGTACTTGTCAACATCTCGACTATAACTACAAACTTTAACCCGCAAACGATGTTGATACGACTTTCATTGTTTGTTTTAGTTGTCTAATGGATTCAATAAATCTTTAAAACTAGTAACGAAAATGCCAAAATAACCCAAAAGTGTTTGCTTTTGATCACATCGCCATACAAGCTTCAGTTTCGGATGACATAAGACGGCATCTCGTTTGACATTGTATTTCTTAGGGTCACGCATGTTTTTTTTTTTTCATTTTAGAGGTGGGTAATACTAGCGTCAGATCTTGGGTTGTTGGCTGAAGGATAAATGCAGCTTCAACCATTGCCCTACTCGAGCACTCTGGAATCGAATCAAAGCAAAATCGTCGACATTGGATGGGTTAATCGGTTAGTGTCTCAATATGTAACAAACAGACTACAATTGGTCGGAATTTTAGCCATGGGCGATGATAAAATTAACTACTAGATAAGGTCTACAGTGCAAATGACAGTTTCTATTTGTTTATTTTGTCTTTCGATTATTAAGTCATATCGGCAGTCCCTTTCTCTAACACTTTACATTGAACAATGACTGAAACCATCAACTTTCGATCTGCACTTCAGAATCAGTTGGAAAATACAGGAATATGTCGTAATAATTGTCATTTGAACTAAGGATCTTTTTTAATGTTCGTCGAGAAATGTAGTCTAAACTTTAATATATCAATTGTGTTTAAACATAAACAACTAATTCCAATTATTTCGCACCAAATACATGTTACATACCACTTGCCACGAGTAATTGTGATCATAATACCCTGAAGATGGAGGGGTATTGATTTCGAAACGTTGATGAATTCTACGCAGTCTACCTGGATTAAACTCCGCGCGTAGGGCTTTTTTATTTCTCAGAGCTGTATTATGAAAACCGAAACATATTTTGTAATGAAATAAACTGACCAAAAATATGAAATTCTAATAGATTTGAAAGGCATTCTTACCTTCGCGATTTCTGACAGTTGCATGACAGATACAATACTGGTTACCAAATGCGAAAATTTTACAATTAGAATCTGTTAGACTGTAGACCTACACTAAACTGATGATATTCACTTCCGATTGGCATATTTCAACATAAAGGTAATTCTAATAGTTCTTTAGATAACATTTGGAAGGCTGATCTTGTATTATGATCCTCAAGGTTGCTCACTTTTCGTTGTATTTTGCTCCAATGCAAAAGACCAACACCAGTTTGTCGCCATCGTTCTGTTTTGAAGCGAAACTGACTAAGCGAACGTCCCGCAACTAAACTACCGAAAGTTCCGATTGATTCCAAACGGAACCAATTTTGGTTTCAGAGCTTACTTTTTACGTGATTTCGTTTGTAGTTTTTTCACAAAGTAAAGGTCTTAACGACCATAATAAATTAGGCGTACTTGATTTCTTAATTCGTATAGAAACATGAAATATATTTAGAAAAACACTTTTAAGCAAATGTGGGTTTTTTGCGGTGTTAAGAAATTCGTTACTCTCGTAACATTTAAACGACGATTTAAATCTGTATTTTTTAGAAGAAATAAAATACAGATTAATATGTATATATGGCAACCCTGTTTCGCACGGCATATTTCGAAACGACACCCATACTAGTATAAAGATGTGTTCTACATAAATACTTTTATTTACGCATTACAGTCGCAATTGAATGTGTTAGTGACGGCGCAAACGTTTTCAACTTCCATTTTGATGAATCTGATGCTTTTGATAAGAGATGGCCTTAAATTTCCATGATCTATGGGATCTGCATTTAGATCTGAGATGAATCATGGAGTGTACACTCGGTAAACTCGGTAAACTCGTTCGAAATTTGACTCGATATTAATTGTAATTTCCAATTGGATGGAATAATCCATTTCGGGCGGAATCACTAGCTGCATTTGGAATTCACAATGAATTCCGACTCAAATTCTGGACAATTTAACTGCACAGGTCTTCGATGTTGCTCTCCCGTATGACTCGCTTCGACAAGTGTTGCTCAGAAAATGATGGGAAAAACTGTTCATGTTTTATCTTTTATATCGATGCAGTTGTACAGTAGCAGGTATTTTGTTTTCTTCCTCAAACCGCGTTCTGATTGGTATGGGTCAAATCAGGCAGGTTTTCCAATAGTGTACTATTTCGATACTATTGGTAGTTAGATTCTACAGATCACTGACCTATGAGCTTTCAAAATACGAGAAAGGTAAACACGCGTCATATATTCTCCTCTCTGATACCAAACATTTCAGAAAAATTTTAATTTTGAATTATTTTAGATTATGTCATACACCTACAAATTTTACTATAAAATCATGATCATATTTCCGATGGCATGTAGCAAAAATTATGTCGATACGTTAGATACAATAAGAGATATTCACGATCAAAAACTCATCACTCTCTCAGGAGGATAAATTTTGAGAAGGCACCGCATAGTTACTTTACTAGTTACATAGTTACTTTGTATTCACGACCAAAAAATAGTGCCGTTTTTTACCTTTTTTATAAATATAAAAAATAGGTATAGGATTCGCTAAAACTTTAGAAAAATTTTCAGAGGCCCGGACAAGCTTTAGATTGTTAAAAATTATTCATTTTTAACAGAGAGATAGATTTCCTCCTATTCTAGTGTATAGTGGTTCCAATTACTCCAAAATGCGTTTTCTGTTTGCGCTTCTGAAGTTGATTTTGGAGCCTAAATGCCTTCAGAAGAATTTTCGACCAAGAAGTGAGATAAAAATTAAAATTTGTTGAAGTTGTAGACCATATTATTACAAGAAAACATTATTCTGAGCGCTCATGATAAAGCGATGTCTGGATGCAAAGTGAAACACGATTTTGCATACGCCATTGAAAAACTATGTACAGCACTTGAAAGACTGTATACATCATCCTTTTTCGTGACATTTTGTGTAGTGAGATCAAATTTTTTGCCTTCTCAGATATAAAAGTTATACAATCATTGATAAAATCAATTTTCGAGTCGATCAGTGTTTCAAGATTACCAAATGTCAGAGCAAATTCAGCAGCCGCCAGATTCATATAGGTGGCCGCAGCCCAGCTAGTGCTATCGTAACCAACATCTCAGTCCTTCGGGGCCATCAAAGCTAGCAAGTCAGTGAGAGCAAAGTAAACAAAATGAAGTAAAATACAACACTTCATCGATTGTGAAAGTCAGTATTACAATTTGGCACCGCACGTTTCATAGCGATATCACATTTATAATCAAACATAAAAAAAATCAACTTTCACAGCTAAATATCGCAGATATTTAGCAACAACGAACTTATATACTTCTTCGTTGTTTTCGTCTTTGCGGAAAAGATGATGGTCACAAAAACATGGCGGCCTAGCAGGGACTTGGGTGGCCGTTTTAGTTTCATTTATTCGAACAGTTCTACTGTCAAATTTAAACCTGGTATACGCTGCCGTTCTATTTTTTCTATATTTGAAACACAGATAAAACGCTACTGGGGTTGCCAGTTTATTTTGTAAGAGCAAATTCAGCAATTAAAAGTGCTATATGGAAGATCTATAATAGAACAGAAACTGGAACAAACGTGTCCCCAGCAAGCCGTTCTAGTTTTATTTATTCGACCAGTTCTTCTGTCAAATTTAAAACTGGTCTACGATGCCGTTCTATTTTTTGTATATTTGAAACACGAGGGAAACACTGCTGGGGCTGCCAGTTTTTCTTGTTATAAAATCCAGATTTAAATTTTGTAACTGATATAACTTATGCATCTTGAGCTAGAACACTCCTGAACGTGTCCTCAGTTTGTAGGTGAATGTGTGTATGTGCTGCATGCAACATGAAGTAACGTTTCTCGAAGTTGGCTGAACGAATTTTCCTAAACTGAGATTCAAATGAAAGATCTCCTGGTTCTATAACCTGCTGATGAATTTCACTTACATCAAACTTCTCAATTTTCTCAAAGACAGCATAACCAATTAGATTCAAATGTCAAGTCCCATCGACAAACCTAAACTCAAACGAATAGAAACTACTGGATGATATGCGTAAATAAATTAAAATAATTATTCACGTGGATGACTGATCCATCTAATATTCAAATGATAGATTCGGTTTTCGATCCTTGAAGTAACCCAAAAAATTTAACTTGGAACGTACTCTGATTTTTTAAAGATGGCTAAACTGATTTTAAAAAATTTCGAATCAAATGAAAGGGTTGACAACCGCTTAGAGGAATTAAACTGACTTCGTCTTCGAAAGTATTGGGAATAGAGGAACTGAATCGTTTTCCCGAAGAATCCCAAATCGAATTTCACGAACAAAAATTCAAATTAGAAGGCTTATAACCGAACCGTTTTAGGTCATCCCTAAACAGAGCTTAAAATTGTCTCGCATTCTCAATGAAAGAAACCATTTCAACAGCCTCATTTTCAATATTTTACTGTTTCATTCGTAAATGACCGACACCAGAACAAAATGAAGAGAGCATTTTCGTTTCTCATCGAAAAAAATGAGAGAGTATAATTGCCAATGTCACTCTTTCGTCTATGACAAGATGAAATTTAACTAACGCCTGAAGGGATCATCAGCAATATTTCAATTCTCTTTCTTTCATCGATGTACTGAAAATCGGTGACGTTTGGCTATAAAGTGTAACTAAAATATGACAAATCGAAGTGATTACATCTCAGAACCTCTTTGGAAACCAAAACTACAATGAATTCGAGCACTAACAGGTGAAAATCATTGTGAAACCTTTTTTCTGTCTTTTTCGATTCTCAAAGCTTCGGTTGAATACCGAAATGACTGAAAGGGCAAATGAAAGAAAGAACTGAATGTTGAAACTACTGTTCCGCTTATGTCATTGACCGGACATGGATTTCGTTCTCATAGTTTGTCATTTTCGTCTATTTTGAATGTGTGTGTGTGTGTGTGTGTGTGAGTTCCCAAAGGTTGCTATTGAATTTCATCATGCACACCGTCATTTAGAGCGACGATGCAAAAAAAGATTCTGAATTCTTCTAGATTTGGCTCAAAACTGATTCCATGTAGGCTATATTAACACATGGATCCCGAGACTAACAATGGAAACAACATTTTTTTTGCAAAATTTTTTTTTATTCATCAACATAATCACCTTTAAGGGTGATACAATGGTTCCAACGTTTTTTTTTCCAATTTTTCAATGCCATGTTTATAAAAAAAATTATCTTTCGCTTCAAAATAAGCTTTAGTTTCAGCGATGACCTCCTCATTTGAGTCAAATCTTTTTCCCTGGAGCATTGTTTTAAGATCAGCAAAGAGCCAGTAGTCACTGGGGGCTAAATCTGGCGAGTATGGGGAGTGGGGAAGCAGATCAAAGCCCAGTTTGTTCAATTTCGCCATGGATGGAACAAAAACAGCATTCATCGACTCGTTGCTGTTTTTGTTCCATCGAAAGCAATCGCGGCACCCACTTGGAAAAAACCTTTTTCATGCTCAATTTTTCATGAAGGATAGTAAATACACTTCCATATGATATCTGTGTCATCTCAGCAATCTCACGGAGCTTCACCTCACGATATTTCATTATAATTTTTGTCACTTCACTCACATTTTCCGGTGTAACGGCTTTCACAGGTCTACCCGAGCGTTCAGCGCCATTTGTGTCGGTACGACCACGTTTAAACTCGGCGAACCACCGACAAATCGTTGTTTTTGATGGACAAGAGTCCGGATAACATTTTTCAATCCATTGTTTCGCTTGCACGGTGTTTTTACCCATTAAAAACAATGTTTTATCAAAACACGAAACTCGGTTTTTTCCATTTTTTAAACAAACTACAAAACGACTTTACTCCAACCTCGATAACTCAGCTGTTTCTGGTCGGATCGACTTAAAATTTTGACCCGTTTCAAGCAAAGGTTAGTACTCTAGAAAGACGTGGTTACTGGTTTACTACGAGCGCCATCTCTGCTTTAGTCTCGGGATTTATTGATCCATGTGTTAGTTACTTCCTAAACGAACCGACTTCGGCTATACTGGTTCCAAGTAATGGAAATAGTGGTCGAAAACTCTAGAACGAGATTCACTAAATTTTCTCAGAGATGATTCGATCGATTCGATCGATTCCCACAAACTTGGGCTCAAATAAAAGATCCTATAGTCTCATAGGTTGCTGTTTAATTTCATCCGGATCCGACTTCCGGTTCTAGATCTATAGGGCGAAGTGTGTTCAATCATTTAGTGTGACGATGCAAAATAAAGTAAAATTCTTATTAACTTGACAAAACTGTTTGCAAATAAAGTTTCTTATTTTATTCAAGATAGAAAAAAAATTCTTGACAGAATCTTCCAGTGAAATTTTTGGAAATATAAGTAATATGAGAAAGGCATCATTATACTACTAGGTGGATTAAGACAGATTTTTATTTTGCAAATTCAACTAAAAATACCTATTTCTATTGGGAAATAAATCATCTGATTTTAAATATAATGCGCACTGAAGAAAGCGCTGTCGAAGTATTGTATTTTCTTGATTTTTTGCAAAATGTTGCTGTTTTTGTCAAAAAAAAAAATAAATGCGAGCGTTTATCATGGTGCATACCACCCTAGATGTCATCATCAAAGCTCTGTAGCAAAAGAGAATCCATCCGTCCGGGAAAACATAGAAGCAACAGTCCCACGTGCTAAACGCGTTCCCTCTCTCACACTCTCTCTAAGAGCAATCTCTCATCAAGCGTTTTTCGGCGGATCGGTCGGTAGGCGCAACATTCATCATCATCATCATCATCGGTTTCCTCGGTTCAGCGTTCAATCGACCCTTTCGGGTGTGCAGCGTGTTTAGGCAGTTGTCGCATTGTGGGTGATCAGAGTTTGTTTTTTTTTGTTCATTTTTTTCTCCAGTCACACTTCACTGTCAGTTAGGCAGTCAGGCAGTCAGTCAGTTGGTTACAGGCGGTTGATCGAACGGGACGTAAATTCGAAACATAAAAGTGATTTCCATTTCCAAATAATTATTGGTTCTGGAATTGAATAGGAGTTGTTGCAATGGCTTCATCAGTCTGTGCCCAGTGAAGTTGATTAGAACTAGAAACGGAACAGTAGGGGGATGTCGGTTGTTGTTGTGGTGTTTATGTTCAGTGCCTACCATTGACAGCCAGCATCAGCAGCCTAAGTGAGTGACTAATCGCCTAGAATTTGGTCCGCGGATGCCGTTGAACTCAAGGTCGTAGTCGAACTTTGAAAAAGTTACACGTGTCTCGCGCCACTGGATCTTTGCGTTGGTTCGGTTTCATCTCATCACACGGTAATTTGAATTTTGTGCGTAGCAGACATCATATTGCTTGGCTTGCTTCGATGAGTTGCTTGATTTTGCTTCGGAAACTGACGTTTCTTTTCGGAAACTTCCACCACCTTTGGTCAATATGTGCTCAAGGCCAGCAGAGCTTATCAGTAATAAGGGTTTAACAGTGCGTCATATCGTGATACCGTTTACGAGTCTACCGCCGTCTCCATACGTGGAACACCTGTGTTTGTACAATGATATCCGGAGGAGGATGGGGCTGGCTTCCTCCTGGGTTGCGTTTCCGTCCCGGCCGGTGACACACTCCGTACGAAATGTACAGCAGCGGGAGGAGTTGCGCTCTACTCGTAGACGATAAAAACGGGCGTCTTACGTCAGAATGTAAACATCAGAATGCAGCAGAATGGTGTTGGGTGCCCCCTCCTCTACTTACACATTCATCACTCGGCTCAGAAGAGTGATTCGAACTGGGACAAAACTGGAGGAGGAAAAAAAACTATTTTTGTTTGAAATTTGGTGTTTCGAAAACGAATTTGTTGGGAAGAGAAAACGGAAACTGTGATAGAACCTAGGTTTCTCTAGTTTATGCGGGTGACGGTGCGAAGATGGGAATAGGTTCGAAGCAAATTGTGAAACCTAACCATTTTTAATGTTTGTTCTTGTTTCAATGTTTCGCTGCTAGTTGATTTTGACTCCGATCCAAGATGATCGAACATGACTAGTGCGATCTCCCGCAGTAGATCTAAAATAAAAACGACAAACGGCGACGTCCGTTTAGAGCATTACTTTTCAAAAAGTGTGGGCTGGAGGGAGGGATCGAGGAGTCGATATCAATTGATACGGCTCGTCGAAATGTGCATGAGTATTCGTGATTCGTGATTTCTGTCGTTTTTTTCTCTCGACTCTTAGAACAAAATCATTTCAATTTACATCTGCTTGGATGCACGTGCATAGGGAGAAGCGGCCAACCGGCCGGCTTGATAATTGTCTAGTCAGGGAAAGTGAAGAACTGCAATGATCGAGTGAAACTCAATTATTTAAGTTTCCGTTTCATGTGAACGCATACAGATAGAATATGTCAAATGTATTCCGTTTGAATCAATTTATAATTGATCATTTGGGGACTTCGTCTTCGTTCTTTCAGTGCATAGCAGCTCCAATGGAACTGCTAGTGCCCCTTAGCAATTCAACTTGAACCACGACTTGATTCCATTCGGTGCCAGGAGCCAGTCTCAATGTAGTAGGGAATTGTATTGAAATTTTCGCTTAATTGAATATTAACTAGTGTTTTTTGAAGAGCTTGCTGACGCGAAATTGAAATAAAACACATGCCAAAGCACGAAATGGCCAATGATTTTTTTATTTGGTAGATAGTTTCTCTGTCGGTCTAATTTTCGACCACTTTTTCAAGCATTTGAGGGCGTATTTCAGCAATGACACGAATAAATATTGTTTTCCAAAGCATCAATCGTTGCTGGTTTATCCACATAAACCAATGCCCACGAGAATTAATCGAGTGGCGTCAAATTACCCGAACGCGGAGACCAATTCACTGGTCCATTTCTCCGAATAATGTTATCGTTGAAAAGTTCTTTCAATCCATCGATTGTTTCGGCCGCAGTATGACAGGTGGCACCATCCTGTTGAAATTGCGTGCACTTCGTCACACATCCATATCTTGAAGATTCTTTTTCTGGAGCCAATTTTTAAACACTGTAAACAGTACACCGTAGAAACTCAGCACGGATTCATGCCGAAACGCTCCACCGTTACAAATCTATTAAGCTTTACGACGTTTATAACAGATGCTATGTCTAATGGTCTTCAAAATGACGTTTTGTATACGGACCTCTCCTCTGCTTTTGATGAAATAAAGCACGCTCTTACTATCACCAAACTGGGCTTCGGATCATTTATTCTTCACTGGACTGAATCGTATCTCTGCAATCGACGGTTGGCGGTTAATTTATCTAATGATTTTTTTGCTTTTTCTGATATTGCATAAGGCAGTCACTAATTTTCCTCCTGTATTTCTACGATGTAAACTTTTTACTGAGAGTTCCACGTTTATCATTTGCGATAACCTTAATTTATTTAATATTATAAAGGCAACTGAGGATGCCATTTTCCTCTAGAGTCAGTTTGATTTTTTTTCGCGGTGGTGTCTCCGAGGATCTACGATAGATAGAGTCACATGTGCCAAGGATCTTGGGACTTTTCTTGACGAACAACCTAACGGTTTTGCCAATTGAACTATCTTGCAATGTGAAAACACATTAAGATTAAGTCAGCCTGATTGACTAGCAGAACCAAGCATGTTTCGCTTTACTTGACCGCCACCATATTCAATTATAGTTCTGCTTTGCTGTCAGACGCTAAGGGAGAAACAGTTTCGGAAAATCTTTTTTTTTTCTTTTTTTTGCAGTTTTCAAACATTTCAAAAATATTGTGTCAAATTTTCAAATCAATCGGAACAAAACTGTCAAAATACTTTTTGAGAAAACAAAGAACTAGAACGCGTTTTTCTTAAACCCAATTTTTCGAATTCCGTGGATATGATCCTACAAAATCTACTGAACCGAAGTTTGAAAAGTCTTTTTGGTATAAGATGCCTCCCCCTTACGTTTTAGAAATTATGATAGTTTTTCACCTCAATATTGGCGGAAAGTTTAGCGTAAGATTGCGTTTTTTGCTTAAATAAGCCACTGTTAAAAGATCAGAATAATAACTTGAGAACGATGGAGGGGAGAGAAATAACTCGTAATTTAAGTAAATTTAAGAACATTTTTGATTTCAGATAATTCTACGCCGAGTTATCATATTTACCGCGAAACGTAATTCTCAAAAAAGGTTTTGGGGAATGCTCTGTTACCGTCTTATTAAATGATACTATATAATTTAGAGAAAGTTTGAGTTAATTTACATAAGCTGTTTTTCCGTAGAAAATTACAAAAAATATGTGTTTTGATTCAAATTATCCCTTACTCCCCCTTTAACGTTACCCACCAAATCCTGTGGAACGCTTGCGTCATCTTTCTTACGCACTTTCATGCATTCCTATCTCAAATCCTTATCGTTTTTGAAGATTCCTCGATTTCCATGGGTTGCTCTTCATAATCACCCAGAACTTTTCTGTCGAGCAAAGTGGCAGATTTGCGTACTTCGGCAAGCAACAAACAACATCGTTAGTGTACTACTTCATAATAGGGTTCACGTAATGGCACGATGCCAGATCCGGCCAAAAATTAGTGTCACTTTTGTGGGATCGGGGAAAGGGCAGCAATATCTTACCCATTCAAAAAATTGTAATAATACACAGAAAGAAGTGTTACTTTTTTTCGAGTGCTGTCTTAATTATCGACTAGCAAACTCAAATAAAGGTCTTGTTTCAAATTGAAAAAAAAATCATGACACTTTAGCGAGAGATCATTAGCTATTGAAGACTGTCCCAGAAAGTATGGACGCACTTTGATTTCGCTGTAAATAATTCACAAGTGTTAGATACTCAAATTTTATTCGATACACTGCTAATATTAGACTACAACAACAGAATATTATTCTCAACATTTGCTACTTAGTCATTGTAGACTAGCTGGCGCACCTTCTTGCGAACGTTCCTCATTAAATTCCGTACAGACTTCTTGGCGATAAGTTTTAACACTTTTTTCCAATCTTTTTCGAACTGTTGAATGGTTTCGGCTGCCGAGACATGGTTCCTAAGATGTGTCTTCGTTAATGCCCAAAGTTCCTCAATTGGTCGAAGTTGTGGGCAATTTGGTGGATTCATGTCTTTTGGGACGAAAGTGACATTTTTGGTAGTATGCCATTCTACCGTTGATTTCGAGTAATGGCAAGAAGCTAGATCTGGCCAGCAGACAACAGGATCCTTGTGGCTTCGAATCATGGGTAGAAGTCGTTTTTGTAAACATTCCTTGATGTATATTTCGCTGTTCATCGAAGCAGTGGTGATGAAGGGTTTCGAAATCTTACCGCAGCTACAAATTGCTTGTCAGACCATAGCTTTCTCACCAAATTTTTCGACTTCAATCGATGTCTCGGACTGGTTTAACACGCGCCCTTCTCGCACCGTATAATATTGTGGTCCCGGCAAGGATTTGTAATCGAGTTTCACGTAGGTTTCGTCGTCCATGATTATGCAGTTCAAATTTCCAGCAAGAATCGTATTGTACAGCTTTCGAACCCTCGGCCTGATCGATGCTTCTTGTTTCGGACTACGTTTTGGTTGTTTCTGCTTCTTATAGGTTCGAAGATTCAAACGTTCTTTAGCACGAAGAACATTTGACTTCGAAGTGCCCACTTTTTTGGCCACATCCCAAGCTGAACCCTCCTTCTTTTCCTCGAACGCCTTCAGTATACGTTTATCCAACTGAGGGTTAGCAGGACCTTTTTTTCTCGGTTTATCCTCAAAAGTGTTATCCACACCGAACTTTCTGATTGCATTTCGCACGACTTTTCCACTTACTCCTTCCATTTTTGCTATCTTTCTCAGTGACAGTCCGCGTTCTGTGCGCCATTTGTACACAATTTTTCGACGTTGTTCTGCTGAAAGTTCACGCATTTCGAAACAAACTAATGAAAACGAATAAACAACTGCACAAGTGGTTAGAGAAGAGTGTAACCAACAGAACGCAGCTATAAAAATTGACAGATTCTGAACCATTGCGAAATGGCAGCGGTTTCTGTTTGCTTCCATACTTTCTGGGACAGTTTTTAGCACTCACTTTGAATATCCGGTGATTTCATTTTGAACTGAATATCACAAAACTAGGACACAATTTTACTATCGAAAGCACACGCATGATTTCGAAACGCGATCATGCATCCGCTGGAAACTTAAAATTTCCATACACTTTGAATGTCATATGATCATGTGATCAACAAGAATCGATGCAATGGCGAGCCGTAAATGAAATTTGCTTCCCGTGCACGGTGTCTGTCATGTAATTGCTATTAAATATGTTAAAACTATTTGGGTTGACTGAAAGGACGGACGGACGGATGGAATGGCGGACTATTTTTAGTTGCAACTCCGAAAAATCACAGTTCAACTGGTGACTTGCCGCTGAGCAATTCTCCCGTCGGTGTGTTGTTCTCCTGATGGGTGCGATCTTTAGAACCTATCTATTCGGGACAGATTCGGTCAATTGGTGCTAATTGGCGCTAATAGTTGTGCTGTTCGAACGGCAATCAGAAGGCTGGGGTCTCTTACTCGGACTTGACGGACTCCCGAGGCGAAAAACAAGAAAAAACTGATTTGACAGAATGAGATTTGTTTCTCAAGTGGCATCTAACGTAAACCTTTCGGAAACTTTCCAGACAGATTTCTGAAAAAATTCGAACCTGAATTCATGGGAAAATGATTTATTGCTTGGTTAGTCGGACTCGGATAGTTTCATTGCCCACCGATGAACGACTTCGCTACAATCGAAGGGGGGTGGAATAGACAAATTGAGCTGCTGAAACATTGATAAGGTACGCCAAGCCAGAGACAGCAAAATAAGCAACGGTGGTGGTGTTCTAGGTAATATAAAATTCCATTAAATCTATGTCAATTGAAGTTTCACATGTCAATAGAAGATATGATCGATTTGTTTGTTGTTGCCCAGTCAATCGGGTTCCGGTTGTATTTGCCTGCGGTAAATTCGAGCACACAATCAGGGAATTTGTCCGATTTGTACATTCGACCAACGGAATCGTATGGAAGTTTCCCCCAATCTGGGCGGATGATAATTGGACAAAAAGCACAATCACGCCTGCACAGCTACACATGTGTAAGACTTGGGTGTCGGTTGTCTCGAGTTGCGGTTGACTATCAATCGGTAGAAATTTATATGTTAGACATTACTTTTAAACGAAAATTCATTTCCTGCATTGTCCGGAGACTTGAAACGACCGGGAACAGGTGATGTAATCGGCACTCGAGCACCACCCCGTGAACTCTGGTCGCGTAGAATATCTTAATTTCAATTTCAAGGTTGCCTAATTGATGAGCTTGCAGCAGTAGTTCAGTATTGCATAGACTTTGTCGAGACAAATGTTTGAAAGTAAAATGAAAGGGGCTGGGGTCCACTAGGAGATTGATAGTACCTATTAGCTCTCTCCGGACTGTACCAGCCTAGATGCCGTGTGGAATCCGGCGGAAAAAAATGAACCAAGAATAGATCCACTGGGTTCCTGCTTCCATGTCTTAAAAGGCGACAATTGCAGGAGTTTCTTTTTCCTTTCAGTTATCAGATATTTTCAATGTTTTACTTCTGATTACTCTATTTTACTAAATCATCTCTTTATTCAACCTATCAATTTCCGTCTAGCTTCGGAGAAAAGTTTTATTTGGAATGATTTCTTCTTCCATGTTATTGATTGTCTTTCAGGATTATAAAATGTATGATAAAAATCAACCATTGCGCAAATCCGTTTATATTACAAAGTTAATAACAGAGATAACATATATCGGTATATTGAATACATAGTAAAAAACACTTGATATTAATATTTCAAACAGTAAATTAATATTTTTCTCGGTAGCCGGCTGCCCAGATCAACTAATATAACCAATTAATAATTTTAATGAATAATTAAAATAATAAAGCGGAAATAATAAAGAATCAAGACGCGTGTGAAATCTGTTGACCTTTTTTTGGTGATATATGATTATATGATTTTATAATAACTGTTTAGAATATTTCAATGCAATGAATCAACTTTTTTGTCTAAATCCTATTCGCTCGTTTATTTTGTATCACGTTTCACGTGCTTAATCCACCTAGCAGTGAGATGATATCTTTTTTCTATCAATCCGAATGTGTTTTTTTGCATGACTAAAAAAAACGCGAAAGGCAGATGCATAAACGAGTGACTGCATACTCGACAGCCGGCTGTCCGGAGTTTTGTCAATTTGGGAGATTGACTGTTTCGTGCATTATATTGCCAGCACAAAGTAACACATAAAACGATAATACTTTAAAACATTCTTGGTAGCCGGCTACCCAGAGCAATAAACACATGATAACATTATTAAAACATTTACTAACAAAGTATCCTCTCCTGTGATGCATGTGGGAATGCAGAGGATTCCTCGGTTCTTAGTAGCAACATGCATCGAACTAACAATCCTTTCCCTCCCCAGTAGATCTGCATTCGGACGTGGCCGGCGTCGGTATTGATCAGCATGCATGGTTCAATACAGTTTGCACAGTGTGAAACAATGTGTTATTCCCAAACATGTTACTTCAAAAAATCATTTTGAAATCTCAATTGGTCCAGATCAATAACGGAGTAGCAACACACGGGCGGTCTCTAATGCTAATGCTAATGCTAACAAATGTTTGAAAGTAAAATGAAGTGCAACCATTTTTGTGATTCGATGGGGAACTCAACTCTTGTCAGACAGATGATTTACCAGTAACGCCAATGAATCGTTGCCTTCGATGCTGTTCAAATAATTGATCTTTTGAGGACCAATAAATCGATCTAAACACTATAACGATCAGCTCTATGGGTAGTCGTTCGAGCTATTGATGTGGAACAATGCAACCTACATTTTGAATGATTTGTAATTTTTATAATCATTTTTGTGCAATTGTACGATTTGAATGTGCATGAAAATACTCAAAATTTCTGAGTTTATCGCTACAAAACATGGCTCAAAATTCTATTGCAGAGCCAATATGTGATGTTTTTGGGTATGCAGTTTAATTTCTCCAAGTTATCAAGTATTCCCGTTTTGGTAAATTTGAAATAATATTGTTCTTGGTTACAGCAACTGGACATGATTCGACGAATGATCCAGAAACGCTCGATATTCAAACTTTTCTTCCTCATATCTTCCTGTTTTTCCAAATAAAATGACAACCGTGAGTTACATGTCTGTTGCTCCTCCAAAGCCATCGGCTCTATAGCGGCCCTTATCATTTAAAATGTGATTACTAAAAAGTAATGTGATTTTTATTGAACGTTTAAGGGCAGTATTGATGAATTCTCCACACAGATTTGGAATGTCATTTTTAATGATCAATAAGAAATGATATTCCAAACTTGCATGGAGAACTCGTCATAACTGCACCTTACACGTTACTATGTTCACACTATGAGTTAAAACATGTTATAACTCCGATTTCATGTTTCAAGCGAAATAACATGATTTACTTTTGCGATATTTCATATTCATAAACGTCACATTAAAACATGTTTTCCCGAAATAACATGATATAATTGTCAGTAAAGCAAAACCCTGCTAGCATTTTCCTTCACTTTTCGACTATGTCAATTGACAAGCTGTTCAACAACAGCTTTTTTTGCCATCAAAGTAGCCATGTAATCATAATAAAACAAAACTGAAAACTGGTACCAACGTTGCCAGGTATACCGATTTCTCGGTATTTATACAGATTTTTGACCTCTATATTACAATACAGATATGTTCTCCCAAAATACCGAGAATTCACGGATCACACAGATAAGTACTGATTTTTGTTTTTAGCTTGAATAGACATGAGAAAAGGTTGTCGTGGGACCTTTTTTTTGCTCACCTTTTCCACTACCTATGTAGAAGAGATATTGATACCGATACGATACAGATAGATTTTTGCGCCGACTACATATTTTTGGAAAAATGACCTGGCAACGCAGATAGGTACAACCATTTTTCTTAGTGTGAACAGTGCGGTTTTAACTTTATATTACTATCGTTAAAACATGTTATTTTCGGCCAGTGCGAACATAGTATAAGGTCCGCTACTAGAAATGATATTAATAATTCTCGTGTAAGGACCAGAGCTGCTAAATGTCACTATCAACGAGGAACTTTGCACGACGAAGATTGGAAGTTTATGTCACTGGACTGCTGCCAACCAGGCTCTACCAATCATCATATATTGAGTGTCTAAAAGCCGATCTGTCATAACTTAAATTCCCTCACGCTTAGAAAAAGTTACTCAGAGTTTGAGTACTAGTTACTCATTTTCAAATGATACATGGAAACGTCAAAAATTGAGTAGTTATGATCAATGATATTGAGTAACTGCTACTCTAAATTTGAGTTTAACGCAATAAGTCGTTTTGCCTTTCTCATATAGAAAGGTTATGCAATCACTGTGAAAACCGACTTTCGAACCGAGGCCCGGAGGGCCGAGTGTCATATACCATTCGACTCAGTTCGTCGAGTACGCAAAATGTCTGTATGTGTGTATGTGTGTGTGTGTGTGTATGTGCGTATGTGTGTATGTAACGTTTTTTTGCACTAAGTTTTCTCGGAGATGGCTGAACCGATTTTCACAAACTTAGATTCAAATGAAAGGTCTTGTGGTCCTATACAAAATTCCTGAATATTATTTGGATCCGACTTCCGGTTCCGGAATTATGCGGTAAAATGTGCAAAAAATCGTGAAAATAAGTGCACTAACTTTTCTCAGAGATGGCTGAATCGATTTTCACAAACTTAGATTCAAATGAAAGGTCTTGGGGTCCCATAAAAATTCCTGAATATTATTTGGATCCGACTTCCGGTTCGGGAGTTATGGGGTAAAATGTGCAAAAAAAAGAAAATATGTGTTCTAACTTTTCTCATAGATGGCGCGACCGATTTTCACAAACTTAGGCTCAAATGAAAGGTCCTGTAGTCCCATGCGGTATTCCAGAATTTCATGCGGATCCGACTTCCGGATCCGGAAATATAGGGTAAAGTGTGTTAAAAATTGTATACCATCACTGAAAATGGGTAAAAACCTTAAAAAAAATCTAAATCGACCTCAAATCTTTTCCAATTTGATGGTTTTTATCAGTAGACGGTCAAACAAACCGATTTCGGTTATTTTTTTTACAATCGAAGAAAATTTTTTTTTTGCTTTTCTCATATAGAAAGGTTATGCAATCACTGTGAAAACCGACTTTTGAACCGAGGCCCGGAGGGCCGAGTGTCATATACCATTCGACTCAGTTCGTCAAATACGCAAAATGTATGTGTGTCTGTGTGTATGTGCGTATGTGTGTACGTAACGTTTTTTGCACTAACTTTTCTCGGAGATGACTGAACCGATTTTCACAAACTTAGATTCAAATGAAAGGTCTTGTGGTCCTATACAAAATTCCTGAATATTATTTGGATCCGACTTCCGGTTCCGGAATTATGGGGTAAAATGTGCAAAAAATCGTGAAAATAAGTGCACTAACTTTTCTCAGAGATGGCTGAATCGATTTTCACAAACTTAGATTCAAATGAAAGGTCTTGTGGTCCCATACGTAATTCCTGAATTTCATCAGGATCTGACTTTCGGATCCGGAAATATAGGGTAAAGTGTGTTATATCATCACTGAAAAGAGCGAAAAACCGTAAAAAGTTTTCTAAATCGACCTCACATCTTTTTCAATTGATAGTTTTTATCAGTAGACGGTCAAACAAATCTATTTCGGTTATTCTTTTAAGAATCGAAGAAAAATAATTTTGAAGAATACCACAGTATTATATATGATAGTATGATTGATATGAGAAAGGCATCATTACACCACTAGGTGGATTAAAACAGGTTTTTTTTGTTACTATTCGCAAGATCAGTCTAAAAGTTGTAATAACCATTTGTAGCAACAGGTTGTATATTTTGTTAGTGATATCGCGTATTTCGAGGGTGAGTCGCTCAACTTGTGTCTGCAAAAACCGGAATGATAAACTCCGTGTTGTGCTTAAGAATGAAACCAGCAATCACCACTTGTTATAGTATTGAGTTCAATTACTTAATATTTTAATACAATACACTCATAAAAGGAGCAATTTTTTTGCAAATTTGGTATATGTGAAATTTGAGTGATAGTTACTTTATTTTTGGTACATGTACGAATAAAGTATTACTCAGTAAATGAGTAGATTTTTCCCAAATATCGTTTCCAGTGGAAGAACTCAAATTTGAGTAACTTCGGAGTTACTCTAAATCTGTAGATGAGTGAGATCTTACTCATTTTTGAGTAACTATTTTTAAGCGTGCTTGATATTACACTCACCATTGATTGCCGATGCGATTGATATTATCTTCATTTCTCCTGTCACTGCTTGATTACGATGTGACTAAATATTAATCAAGCAGCATAAACATTGAATTAAATTCATGTACACCAATAAACTCCGAAATCCGATGACTTTTTACAAATAACAATTAACTTTATCAATTTATGTTTATGTTAGTACTCTCATGGAATTTTTTTACTTCAACGGGGAATAGGAGAATGAGAGAGAGAGAACAAAATGCGTCACCTGTTTTTGACTGAGTATACTTCTACTTGATCATTCAACTATCGAGTATCTCATTTGACAGACACTTTGACCGTACCGATTACAGTTGACGATGATTTTAGTCAGTCTGTCAAGGTCATTTGACATGACTGACAATTTGCAGCTCCGCTGTCAAAAGAGATACTCGATAGTAGAAGTATACTCAGTTAATTATAGGCGACTAATTTTGGTTTTCTTTCTCATTCAAAAATCAAGATAGCACTAACATAAACATGAATCGATAAAGTTCATTAGTTTTTGCAAAGAGTCGTCGGACATGTTGTGACAATGTTGCTAGTTGATAGTGACAGATATCAGCTCTGTCCACCTAACAGATATGCCGTAATGGTATTCGGTGGAATTATTTCCTGTTCCATGTCGTCATTGCATCATTCAAACTACCATTCAGCGTGCTGAGTATTATTTTTATGATTTGTGATTGCGTACTTCATAGCATCTGCTATGTAACTGTCCCGCGTTGATGCCACTACATATCCGGGTTTTTGGTTCTCCATACATGGTTGAGTCTGTCTATGCGGAGCTAAAGTTAAAGGATATTTTATCGTTTCTCACCCAATGTGGTAAGGAGCTATAGTCAGAGGGGCTCATTGTTCTTCCTGAAGTGAATGAATCCTTTCTGTATTGACCTTGAAAGGCTTGAGAAGATTGTTTGGCGTCCCTTATGGGGTGCCGAATTTTCTTCTGCTCATACATACTGCAAATCGTTTTGCATTCTTCCGGGAATCCTTCCGGGGCTTGGAGGTTTCATTAACTGTGCATTTTGGTACTTTCGTGCATCCTTTCGTGGATGCAGAACGATTTATCTCTTTGTGTTTTGTGTTGTTTTCCCACCTCTCCCATTTCACATTTTCCTTCCATGTTCCTTTTATCTTTCTCTTCCCATCAGGAAAATGATAGGAAGCCACGGCAAGACACAAATCTCTAAATAACTAAGGGAACGTACCACTGGAGCCAATTAGTTTTAGTTCTTATTCCTGATTGTTCTATGCCCTCCCCCCCCCCCCCCCTTCTTTCTATGATGGTTTCATCAATTCTTCCATTGAAATAAGATGCCTAAACAATGAGCCAAACCTGTGAGTGGACACTAGATACAATCATTTCCATCGGTATTCTACTGATCCTTCGCTTTCAAGCAGAACGACATCTTTATTATAAAACTTCGAAGTAGTTTGAAAAATCGGTACTTTTCAGGACCAACACATCGTTCTCAAAGAACTGTTCACGATATTTACTTCTATACGAAAAAATAAATTAATCGATAGTAAAATAGTCATTCGAAAAACGGACCGTTTTGTGTTGTTTTGCTTTCGTTAGTTCCGTTCTTATTGGTGACAGTGTGTAGTAATATTGATAATCAACTGATTTGTACAGTTTTGGGATGGCAACGAATCCGTTATGAATTCTGTGTGGTAAAATTCCCCTAACGGAATGTAATATCAAAACTTTTGTTTGAGCTCTTTGTGACATTTTGGTATCGCAAAGCAGTAATTTTCATCGATATTCTGCTGATCCTTCACATTGTAAAATGTCGATAAAATTTTGTTTATCTTACTTTCAAGAATCAAAGGGTAAACATAGAGAAAGAAGTTGTCACCATCATCTATAGGATAGAAGCAATATAGGCAACGTAAAATTAATGTTTATGCATCTCATTTTTTCATCGTCTCAGTCATTTCTGATAACGAAAACAAGAATGTCATTGGCAGTACCGCATCGAAAAGTAAAAATCCGGCACCAAAACAATAAAATTGAACTGGAACTCACGTGCTCATCGTGATTTGAATAAACAATATCGATCCGAATTCGTAGCAGCAGCAGCAGGCTATGGGCGAGTGAAAACGAGTAAGTCGTTGACGGGTCGACCCATTATTATGAAATATTTTGTTGGCAACCCCGAATGTGGAGGACGTGATTTTCATCGCTTGCGATTATCAACATTATACGAATAACCGTAAACATGTGACTGTTCTCGGTTGTCGGTGAAGCAATAATCATCGGTTCGATTGTGCTTATAGGCCCCGGGAACTCACTGGGCCCGGAATACTAATGGCTTAGTCACACATTGTTGGGCTTCATTCAGTTCACACTTCGTTGCTGTACGCGGCAAAGAACGCTGACGCCGGCTAGTTTGAGTCGAAAATGTTTAAACTTTCGTTATCATAGTCACACTAAGTAAACAGAGCAAGCGGAGATGTGTGGACTGACAATTACTGTCAAGTGCTGTGACATGCATTTCTACTATGGTGGTGAACTAGTAGGCTGTGGTGAAAAGGAAGCAACTGTCAGTACCCGATGGGTGGCCATTGAATGAATGATTTTCCTTCACAAATCTGGTATAAACCGAACCGTATTCCGGCTATTACATCATCGTACCGTCAAATGACACCGCATATATCGTGTGGGACCTCAATCTCTTCTTCAGCATTTCGGTTAGTATTCTAACGTTCTAATGAGTCGTGAAGAAGCGCGCAGTCCGAGCACATGCGTGATGTTTCTTTTTATGTTTTGTTTACGTTTGCTCTGCGAAAAAAAAGCAGTGTCGGAAAAAAACCGGTGATAAGACAAGGAACCAAACATCACCGGTTGTTTGCTTTTTTTCAGTGAGTCATATGTCGACTGGAGCGCTACGGCAGCTGGGCTGTTATTCAATCGATGATTCCAGCAGGTGTTTTTGGTTCTGTCCAGACAATAGATGAGATAGAGTAGGGTAGATTTGGTTCTATACAACACAATAAAAAATTTTACATCCCGGTATCTTATTGTAACAAAGCTCATTCTTGTCTTTTTTTATTATTTGGAACGTCTGTCCGATAAGGACGATGGTGATAATGCGTTTTTTTTTTGGTACTATTTTAAGTTTATCTGAATTGAACGAAACAGTTAACGAGCGATGATAAAACGTCAATGACTGTTTGACAGATACGAGATAAAGCTCGGTACTGTGGCTACTGTGGTTGTAAAAATGTTCATTTTTCATAGAAACGACCATTTACTCCTAGTTTCTGTTATCGATTTAATGTGCTCAATTATTAGTGTGCCGTGACAAAAACTCATCAGTCGTGGCGTTGCATATTGACACCTGTTGACATGAAACGATTGAGGAAAGCCGAGCAAACGAACAGAGCTGCCGGTGAATGCTCCTACTTTAATCGTCGTCGTTCATTGCTCGACCAGCTACATCAAGATTCTACGTCTACACTCAATCTAATCTCGCTAATTATCAGTTTCAAATCTACAGCAACGAATTGCTTGCCAAATCTGTTTTGGCCAACTATTTATTCGATTGCCGTTTTGATCACCTATATCTTTCGATTCATATGTACAATTCACAGAACCGTGAAGTAAATTAGTTAATTTGAACTCAATTCCTTTGTATTCCTTTGTGATTGTTCGTGAAAAAATTTGAAATTAAACAAATTGACTGTTAGTTCAAGTTAAAATGCATTTTATATACATTGAGCATTATTAGTCGTCTTGAAACTTATTACAGTCACTTCATTAGGCTGCTTGAGCTTTAGAGTTTACTCCAGTCTTTAGAGTATGTGCAGACTTCTATGTACCCGATTTAGCTGATTTTCTACAGTTGGAACTTTTCTTTGTTTTTCTAAGATATATTTATTAAGGCACAATCCATTTAGGTTTACGATGCCAAGGGCTTGTCCATGTGGGTCCTCAGGAAACACGCTTGAGTCTTTGATCCGGCCGGTTGCCCTTATCGATGGGAGTGGTTCTTCGTGGCGGTGGTGTTGAAATCTGACGTGGAAACGTTTCAATAGTGGCCGTATCCTTCTGTGGGTCCGCGGGAAACACCCCCATGCTACGAAGACCCGGCGGGTGGCCCGCATGTTGGTCATCGACTGGAGCTGCTCTTCTACAGTTGAAACTTGTTGTTTATATTGAAAGTTCTCTTTTCACGAGAGGCCAGTACCGTCAGATAGGTCGCAACTTCGGGCAATTAGGTGAGTTTGCTCTTTCGATATAACATGGACTCCATTCGCTTTATACCATTCCAAAACATGTTTGGTGTAGTGACAAGATGCCAAATCCGACCACAGTATCAA
Source organism: Malaya genurostris (assembly GCF_030247185.1). NCBI lineage: Eukaryota > Metazoa > Arthropoda > Insecta > Diptera > Culicidae > Malaya > Malaya genurostris. The sequence continues at coordinate 9,695,492 of NC_080570.1, forward strand.
GGAAGGGTCATGGATGCTTAGAAATTATAACAATCGCATCTTTATTATTTTCTTCGATATTTGCTTCATCTTCGCGTCCTTTACATGATTATTTCTGAACGCTGAAAAAAAAAACATCTCAAATTGGTCCAATTTCAGCATGAATCAAAGGGTTTTCTGGACCGAATCGTGACGGTACATGAAAAATGGATTTATTTTGAGAATTCCTAGCGCAGAAAATCAAGGGATTAAGTTTGGCTAACTTTTAACATCAACTGCAAAATAAAATCGCTTCGGAAAGAAAGCGATGCTATACATTTGGTGGAATTAAATACCAGGTACTAATAGAGCGTTTTTTTTGGTTGAAATAAAACACTTATTTTGAATGGGATAATAGCACAAAATCATTCAAAGTATTGACCATTTGTTTTTTACACAATTCAGACACTAGAATTCAAAATTAAAAGCATAAAATTTAAACTCACGAAAAAAAATTATTAACTTAGAATTCAAAATTAACTATTGAGAATTGGAAAATAATAACTGAAAATTGCGAAAAGGATATCCAGCATTGAGAAATCGAAATCGTAAAATGACAAATGAAAATTTAGAATTCAGAATTGACAGCTTTGTCGAAACCTGCGCTCTGAAAATGGAGAACAGAAAACTAAGAAATCAGTACTGAGAATGAAACACGAAGAATTGAAAATCGTAAATTTAATTATGAAATTAAATCGAATTATGAATTGAGAATCGAAAACTGTAGATTGAGGGTTGAGAATAATCGCATAAAAACTTGACACCAGAAAATTGAGTAAAAAGATTCGATAAATGAGAAAAAGGAAATTCAAATGGTTGACCACTGTTTTCTACGCATCTTGATCATCTTTCTGGCATTTTAAAACGCCAATAGAAATGTTCGTCTTTTGATGCCAATCGGACACCCTAGTTTCAACTTCGAATCGATCGTGCTGATCAGCCAATGCGTGGCCTATCGATAAAAACAAGTAGTAGTCGGAAGGGGTCAAGCCTAGTGAATACAGCGGGTAGGGAGGTAGCTTCCAGTTTAGTGCTTTGATTGTATCCTGTATACCTTTCCGTGTCTTCTGGCCCATTCTGGTCGATTTTCGAATATTTATTTAATAGTTGAAATTGATCACGTCTGTTATATCACACTTTTCTAATTCCACCAAAAATATTAATCCAGATAAACCCATGAGTTTTTCCATTTAGGATTCTAAAAGCAAATCTATTAAGAATATCTTAATCGCCAGTAACAATTCAGTGCAAAACTGATTTTCTATTGGGTCCAGTTGAATTGGGTAGTGGTTTTTTCCCGATTATCTAAGGAGTGTATCCAAAATAAGCTATCCACATACATTTGTGTTGTACGCATGTAAAGGGTGATTTTTTAAGAGCTTGAGAACTTTTTTAAACAATAAAACGCATAAAATTTGCAAAATCTCATCGGTTCTTTATTTTAAACGTTAGATTGGTACATGACATTTACTTTTTGAAGATAATTTCATCTGCCACAACGTCGAATTTTCAGTGAATGGGCCCTAGAAAAGTTGGCAGAAAATCCGCTTTTTTATCGACAAATTTTGTTCAGCGATGAGGCTCATTTCTGGTTGAATGGCTACGTAAATAAGCAAAATTGCCGCATTTGGAGTGAAGAGCAACCAGAAGCCGTTCAAGAACTGCCCATGCATCCCGAAAAATGCACTGTTTGGTGTGGTTTGTACGCTGGTGGAATCATTGGACCGTATTTTTTCAAAGATGCTGTTGGACGCAACGTTACAGTGAATGGCGATCGCTATCGTTCGATGCTAACAAACTTTTTGTTGCCAAAAATGGAAGAGCTGAACTTGGTTGACATGTGGTTTCAACAAGATGGCGCTACATGCCACACAGCTCGCGATTCTATGGCCATTTTGAGGGAAAACTTCGGAGAACAATTCATCTCAAGAAATGGACCGGTAAGTTGGCCACCAAGATCATGCGATTTGACGCCTTTAGACTATTTTTTGTGGGGCTACGTCAAGTCTAAAGTCTACAGAAATAAGCCAGTAACTATTCCAGCTTTGGAAGACAACATTTCCGAAGAAATTCGGGCTATTCCGGCCGAAATGCTCGAAAAAGTTGCCCAAAATTGGACTTTCCGAATGGACCACCTAAGACGCAGCCGCGGTCAACATTTAAATGAAATTATCTTCAAAAAGTAAATGTCATGTACCAATCTAACGTTTAAAATAAAGAACCGATGAGATTTTGCAAATTTTATGCGTTTTATTGTTTAAAAAAGTTCTCAAGCTCTTAAAAAATCACCCTTTATTTGTGATGGTTTTTTATGCTCAGATCGCAGCATGCTGTGCGTTTGGCTGTCAGCTTTCGTTTGTTTACTTGTTTGTTCGGTTGAAATTCTGCGTTTTCAAAATGTCGCGTATTGAAAAGGAAGTGGTGAAAGTTAAGGTTCTGGATACATGGCTTAGTGAGGAGGGTATTACTATGCGAAAATTGGCGAAGCGGTTTGGTATGCATCATGCCAGTGTTAAGAACATAATTAATAAGTTTGAGGAACATTATTCTTAGGATGAGCTACCATGAAGAGGCAGAAAACCCGGTTCTTCCAACCCGAAACTGGACCAGAAAGTGCTATCTCTAATCATGAAGAACAAATCAATGTCAATACGTGATTTGGCCAAAAAAGCGGGAACGAGTGTCGGAATGATCCAACGTATCAAGAGGCGAAATCACCTGAAGACCTACGAGAAGCAGAAAATCTCGAAACAAAGTGTAGAACAGAATAAGCGAGCAGCAACAAGGACCCGGAAGTTGTATTCGCGTCTTTTGCAGTGTGTTTTGATGAACGATGAGACTTATGTAAAGGAGGGCTCAAAAACCTTTCCAAGTCGACAATACTTTACTGTCGTCGTTGGGGAGGATGTGAGCGATGTGGACAGGTAGATTCAAGTGGAGAAATTCAGTCGAAAGGTACTGGTTTGGCAAGCAATATGTTCTTGTGGTTTGAAGTCAACCATTTTTTACACTACCGGGAACTATAAATGCAGAAATCTATCGATCAGATTGCTGCCTTTATATAAGAAGCATAGTAAACCTCCACTGTTTTGGGCGGCTTGAGCGTCGGCTCACTATGTCAAAACCACTCTCAATTGGCTTGCGGAAAAGGGTATAAATTTAATTGAGAAAATTATCAATCCCCCAAATTGCGCCCAGCTTAGATTTCCGCGTTCTTCATTTCTCACGTCAAAATCATTATCTCTAAACAGTTTAAACTATTTTCATGAGGGGCTTCTGATAGAGCATGATCATCATATGGCTCAACAAGCGTTCGACGCGACTCAGGAGCAAATCACTTTTTCAAATGACAAAAAAATTAATGCTTTCCGCCAGTCATCATTTTCTGGTACAAAAATCAACATTTTTAACACGATGAAAAAAGATGATGTTTTTTACTCAATGACTTGATGTCAAATATGTTCACACCAAATGTACATTATCGACACATTTCTATCGTAACTCTCACTTTATATCGATATACCAGATAGGTGTCTAGTGTCTTGAGATTCTCAAATCAGGGGAAACTGTAAGTGGTAATCGCTACTGACAGCAAATAAATCAAGCATTGCTCGAAAACTGACCAGAATGCTCCACAAGGCACGAGAAAGACATTTGGCGGCATGACAACGACATGCGTTCACAAACGAACACAGCTGTCAAAAAGGTCATTGCTGAACTTTGTCTGTCGCGCCATACTCCGTAGGCTTGGCACCGTCCGACTAACATTCGTTTCCTTCGATGTCTCACGCGCTTGCCGGGCAGAACTTTACTAGTTATGAAGATGTTGAAAAGTGACTTTACGACTGGTGTTGCTATTATTCGAAAATTGGACACAAGGAGTATAAAAAAACTTGAGCTTGAGAATCACAGCTCAGGTTTGAAAAGGGCAGGCATTCCCGGGTAGATGTAAACAGCAAACAAAGCCCAAAGTAACAGTAAATTTTACCATCATATCTGGGCTGTTATTGCAATACTTCTAATTTTTTTTCTCTATATTTCATAGTAGAAATCATGATATTTTGTAATAACTGTTTAACATCAATATTGGATATTGCATCCCAATTTTTTACTGATGAAATGTTTCAATTGTATTAAATACAACTGGTCCAATAGTTCCATCTTCGAACAAATAGTAATTAAATAAACGGTCTGAGAATTAGATAAAAGAAATGTTTACAATATTCTTCTGTTTTGAATGTTAAAACAACAACTGTCTTTGAAATTTGTCTTCAAGAAATAATTTACTTTTGGTTTGATATTACAATGATAGAATTTGCTCAATTGTTGTTATTCTCTCAAGCAGATTTAGTTATTATTTTCGACATTTAAAATCTCTTATTTTAAACAAATTTATGTTAGGTGTTGCCATTGAGTAATTTAATTTTAATAATAAAGTTTACTATTGGTTTGGAAATCAGTTCTACCCGGGTTGAACAGAGCCAGGACAGCGCATCGCGGATCGCTGTGCTATTCGCAGGCATTGACGTTGAACAACGCCTATGAGTTGCCAAGTTACGAAAGTCATGGATTACTGATAGAACTAGAGGCGTGCAAAACAGCTCATTTTGGTGAACAGTTCCGAACCGATCAGCTCACCAAAGTGAATCGATTCGATGTATCAACTCATCAGCTCTTTTAGTCTGAACTTAAGGTTCATTTTGTGCGCCGCTTTTCTTATGCACCGGTTTTCTTTCATATGCATGATCGAAATTGAATCATTAATTTGCAATGATGCAATGAATGCAGTAAACTGGGTAGCAAATGAGTGAGCTGGTGAGCTGCGGTTCTTTTGAAAAGAGCTGTGAGCTGTCAGCTCACTTCAATCATTCGATTCACTGGAACAGCTCAGGAGCGAATTGCCCATCTCTAGATTGAACTGGACACACTAATTTTTAGTCGGATCTCTTCTTGTGTCGTTTCGATTTTTGACTCTTCAGTGAAATTTGTTTAAATTTTCGTGTGAAGTTTAACTACACCATTTTTTTTAAATTTTCGTGTGAAGTTCAAGTACACACGGAAAAGAGCAACATAAACAGTTTCAATATAATTTTCTGTTCGAATGTTGAATTGATAATCTCGAATCAAACAATTACCTTTCGATTTCCCACAACACAACCACCCGTTCTGGTCGTGTCGTGTGGTTCGGAACGATCGTATTCTGACTCACGCCGCCCGGCTGAGGTTAGATAAACGAAGAAACGTTTTGTTGTATTAAACAAACCCCGTGCCGCTGCGTGTACTCGCTGTATCGATGTCACTTAATGACAACACTATGCAAATTGCGGTAATCCTCTGCTACCCGCATCATCATGAACTACCAAACACCGGCTCCACCGACGAGGGCGCTCCAGAGGGAACACCCTCGTGTGACACTCACACACACTGTCAGTCATTCATCGGACCGCCGATAGCTTATGGCTTTTCCAATATAGAAGGCGAGAGTGGTTCTCCGCTTGCCGCCGCACATGCGACTGTCAGTGTCGATAAGATCGGCCCCTCCCGAAGAGCGTTAGTAATTACGGCGAATATGTTTGCTTTAGTAGCACCCACATCACCCCCAGCTGGATGGAAATGGTTTGATAATCTCATAGACGATTGCTTTTTTTATATCGATTTTGCTAGGCACACCCGGACAGTTTACCAGTTCACTGATCGGAATCAAACACGGTTTGAACCTGTACCTGTAGAATGGCTCCTCATATTGTGGAACAGGAGGACCCCGTTGGTAGCAACTGTCAAAATGGATCCACAGTTCGGCAGCGAGTGGACGGTGCAAATCTAGTCAGCAGTGAAAATAACAATAATTACCCATTTGCGAAACCATCCAAGTCAACGGTGCAACCGGCCGAGGACGAGTTTCGAGCGCAGATCCGGTGGCCGGATTTTTTCGCGCAGTTGTTTCTGCACGTTGGTTTCCTGATAGGCCTATGCCAGGTGGTGACTCTGCAGGCCAAATTCTACACCGTAGTGTGGAGTGAGTATTTTTCCGGATTTTTTTCGATTGACAAAAATTATCCTATTCCGAATTTCAGCTATCCTACTCGTATGGGGATCGGGTTTCGGAATCACAGCCGGTGCTCACCGATTGTGGTCTCATAAATCGTACAAAGCAAAGTGGCCGCTGCGGGTACTGCTGATGTTTCTATTCACCATTTGTGGTCAGGTACGTTTCTTCAATACATCGCCTGCCAGTAGGCAATCTAATTTTAACACTTGTTCGATGTTCGTTTTTAGCGTGATGCCTACACGTGGGCGCATGATCACCGAGTTCACCACAAATACTCCGAGACGGATGCCGATCCACACAACGCAAAGCGTGGTTTTTTCTTCGCTCACGTCGGTTGGGTCTTTCTGACACCGCATCCGGATGTGGTGGCCAAGCGAAAGGCCATCGACATGAGTGATCTGGAGGCCGATCCGATCGTGATGTGGCAGAAGAAGTAAGCGATTTGTGTGGTCGAAAGTTTTAGTTAGTTTTCTGTAACTTTTATTTCCCCTGCTAGATACTACCTACCGTTGTTCGCTCTGTTGGTCATCGGATTCCCGGTTCTGGTACCGTACTACTTTTGGGCGGAGAGTCTGTGGGTTGCCTTCTGGGTATGCTTCACGATGCGCTTCACCACCACCCTCAACATTGCCTTTTTCGTAAATAGTGTGGCTCACATGTTCGGCAATCGACCGTACGATAAGTAGGGGACTGAATGAAGTTTAATTAAAAAATGCCGGCTGACATTGTATGATTCTATCCATGTTTACAGAACCATCAGCCCAGTGGAGAACCTCTCGGTTGCAATCGCTGCCATGGGCGAGGGCTGGCACAACTATCATCACGTGTTTCCATGGGATTACAAAACCGGAGAATTGAAGGGTTACATGTTCAATGTGACCACCGGATTCATCGATGCTTTCGCTCGGCTGGGCTGGGCGTACGAACGTAGGAATTCAATCAATCAATCGATCTATCATTTTGACTACGATTACCTTTTTTTTCTAGGAAAATCCGTTTCTCCGACAATCATCGAACGGCGTGCGGCCAAGTATGGCGACGGGACACGTTTCCTGACTGATGAGTACGCACACAAAGATGCAGTTTGGGGCTTCGGCGATCAGGACATTCAACAGGAAGATTTGGAAGACATCCTACGACTACAGGAATGATAAAGTCCACGGGACCAGTGTTTGAGCGGTTTTAGCTTTAGTCACCCAAGATGCATTATTTACTCGTATTTTAACGAAAGTATGTAGATTTTAAGGCTATGATTAGACAAGACACACGAATGTAACAGCAAAGGGGTCCGGAAACTCCTCAACTCAGTGAATTTTAAAGTTACTATAACATTATGGGATCAATCCCGAACAATGCAGTGTTTTTTATTGTCAGGGAAATTCATTGAATGACGCTACTAGAAGGATAGTTATTATTATTATTATCCGAATATTTCCGTGAGATCTGTGACCTCGATCCAAATGATTATATGATTTTCCAGAACAAAATGGCTTGAAAATGATCGAATACTAAAAACAACTTCTCGAATAGGAGCAGAAAATGATCGATTCAAGAGCAGAAGTTGCTGAACTTCTGAATGAGAATGAGAATGAGTTTTAAAATACAGGCGGTACCGACTTCCGCAGTGCTTTCTAGAACTACGTCCTTCGTTGCGCATTGGTGTCACAGGCGAAAATAACCCAATAGTCGGTTCAAAGTCGGTGTTGGATTGATTAAAATTCTGCTTTGGTATTTTTTACTCATTAGCATGTGAGCTTGTGTCTGTCTAGAAGGGTCCCACATATGAATCTGCTGAAAACTTCAGAACCGTAGAGGCTAAATGTAAAACAAGTTCAATCCACGGGTCAGCGCTTGTTGTCGCCTGCGCGATGAGTGAAGGAAATCTAGAATACTGGACTGCGTAAGGCCTAATTCAGAATTGTTTGAAAATTTGTTTAAATTTCTTTTCTGAGCAATGAGAATTCGGATTAAAAAATATGGTCGACGCGAGTCACCATTTTTAATTTTGGCAAGATACAAATATCAACGAATTCAACAATAATAAACCAATTGACTACCAAACATTTTCGGTACCGAACATTCAATTTAATTCTTAGTGTGTGTGAAAGGTGTAACATTCATAAAAACTTCCCGATTCCCCGGCTGAAAAGCGGAGAAAACAGTTTCTAGGGCTTCAAGGGTAAGAAGCATGTTGGATAATAATGTATTAATAGTCCCATTTTTTTCTGCACACTAGACTTCATTCGGTAATTTTTCCATCTTTTGAAGAGCTTTGAACAGCCGAACTACCGAGCACGGTCATTTATGATGTAAGCCTTCAAAGTCGAGCTATTCGATGATCAAATGGTGGAATGCTATTCCAAGCATTGTAATTTTCAGCAGTTTCTCAGTCAGAAAAAATACATAACAAAACCCAATGAATCATTCAGAAAATTCCGCAGAATTTTTCTACGAGCTATATAGAGATGAGAAAATATCAACACAATGAAACACATTTTGTGAGAAGCCGTCATGGGCAAAATGTGATTACTTCATGTAACCAAGGATGGCTTTTATCGTATCAAATAACGCTCACTCTTCACTCTTCACATGATTGAATCAGTGCCATCAAAGAGAGACTAATATCATCGCAACAACAAACACCCGGCATGGCTCATTTAACATAGAATCGACACCAGTTCGAGAGCGAATTTCTCTCGATGACATTTCTGAAAATCAAAGGTTAGGACGCTGCTGTGGGGATCCTCTCTGAAGCAACAACCGGTCGCTTATTCTCGTTTCGCGATCCGATTCTATACAGACAGTTGATAATTGCGATAGAATCATTTTACTATTGCCGCTTATTCTAACTCTATGAAAATGAATGTGAATGCTCCACACAATGGTTTTGAAATATTGCAACCTAGTATGAGAAACATCAAGTTGAACCATAGATTCGATTTTCTGCGATAATTGTCAACTTGCAATCCTCTCTTGGGAAATTCCACACAGCAACTATCATTATCAGACTGTATATTTTTTCAAGGACCGTGAAATACTCAGAGTATGAAGTGGAGCGAAGAAATGTAGAAAAATTCTCTCGTGGTTCATGCATTGAATGACTCGAGTTCTTGTAGCATCTTCTAACGGATTGAAAATGTTGTATACAATATAGAGAGCAATATAGCATATAGCTTCTGTAAAATTTTCGGCAATCTCCAACACTGCATGTAACTTTACTTTTGCCAGTTCGGATAGTAAATGGCAAACGACCTTTGCCTGTACTTTCTGACATATCAGAGACTCGGATGATTCGTATCGCTAAGATGCCTAAGTTCGACTCTTCTGGTAGAAGGTAAAAGTTTAGATACGAGAAGCCTCCTCCTTACTTAAATGACTCTTGTCACGTCTCACTTTTCCGCACTTTATCTTCGCATCCTTGCTCTTCCTTGGGAGTACCCATAATGGCTCTATAATTTCATATTCTTTCTCCTCTCATAATCTCTAGTTAGTTTGATATCGTTAAAAACCGAAAAAAAGTAAAATTCTCAAATTCTTAACAATATTTCAAAGTAGTTTTTACTTTCTTATTTTAAGAATCACTGGATATGAAACAAAACTGCTCAATAGCGTTCAGACTCTATCTTGGTATTGTTTCAAACATAAACAATCATTGCCATAGTTACGACGCATCTAAGCAATCAGACGCTTGTAGTTTTTGCTTGAAAAGACTGAAACTGACAGTGAACCAAGCTTATCGAGGGGTCCTATTCATATGACACATAAGAAATCGCAGACCACTCTATGTTAAGTTTATCTTTAACCAGGTTTTGTCAGTCTTAATTTCGGAATATACAGATTTTTATTATTAATACTTGGCATCCCTGTCCCGGCTCCATATAAAGGCAAGTTCAAAGGTTTTGTCGTTGATTCGAAAAGACACTCATACTAGTTGAAAGATGTGTTTCACATCAATAGTTTTGTTTTCACATTGCGTGTGAGCGTTGCCCATCGTAATTGAATTTCGTTAGTGATGGCGCAAACTTATGTCAACTTCCATTCTAAAAAATCCGATGCATATGATAAGAAATGGTTAAAAATTCAAATGAGACTGAAAAGTGCCTTGAATTGCCATGACCCATGGGATCTGCATCTAGACAGACCTGAGATGGCTCTTGGCGTGTACACTCGATAAACTCGTGCGAAATTTGATTCGGAATTCATTGTGATTTTCAATTGGATTCCTAATAAGATGAAACAATCGATTCGAGGCGGAATTGGAACTCACAATGAATTCCGACTCAAATTCCGGATATCTTAACTGAGCAGCGGTGTTTTCAAACGCAGCGCTCCTATGAAGCTCTGACGACTTCCGCTGCTGTTCACCGGAAACGCCAATCGTGGTTAAAGTGTGTTCTCCCAATGAAGTTCCTTACCATCATTCTGTTGGTCGCTTCATTCCAATAGGATTAGCAAGTCGTTGGTGCGGTTTTGCTGTGCGTCCTGATGCGACAGTTCTTCGGCACAATTCTGCACTTCATTCCAAACGCGTGAGATCTTCAAAGTTACTAAGTTACCCGTATGCCTTGCTTCGACTATCGTTACACAGAAAATTATGAGAATAAGTTCAATGTTCATCTTTTATACCGAAACAATCATACAACAGCTGATATTTCAATATCTTCCTCAGAACGTGTTCTGATTGGTTGATTCTAACATGGGTCAAATATGACAAATTTTTCAATAGTTTACAATTGAAACCCTTTAATGTTGTTTCAATACATGTTTAAGTTGCACATTTTCGAATTTATTGATAGTTAGATTATATAAATACTTCTAGAGATCTCTGAGCTATGATCTTTTAAAATTAGGTCATGAGTTTTCATCTTCAATACTCGTTAATACCAAATATCAAAAAAAAAACTTTAATTTTGAATAATTTGTGATTATGTCATACAACTGAAAATTGATGATCATATTTCTGATGACATATAACAAAAATTATGTTGATACGTTAGATACAATAAGATATATTCACGATCAAAAACTCATCACTCTCTCAGAGGGTAAATTTTGAAAATGTGTTCTATAGTAAAGTAAGTCGTATTCACGATAATAAAATCAGCTACCGAGATTTGAACAGCTGAGATCCAACTTATGTGTGCTCCACAAGGTTTTTTGCATTGCATCATCACGTGCCAAGTTAATAAACGAGATAGAGAGTTTCACACCAATTTTCTAGACGATCCAAAGAGCTTCTCATGAATCAGTCCAATCAGCTTTGTCCTTCTCACTTGATCTGTCAAAGTTCGTCTGAAACGTACGCGGTTCTACTATCTACAGAAAGGGGAAGAATCCTGAAAAGTAATCGGATCTCCTTGTGTGATAAAAAAATAGTTTCAGTATAAGCCAATGGTCCGTAAATGTTGTCGGCTCGAAAAGCTTCTAGCTAAGGGTAACGGAGGTATTTTGGTCACTCTGCAACAAAACATATTTTAGGATGTGATCAAAATGAAGTACATCGTGTCTCGGAATTTTAAAGATTATTCCATTCTTCAACAAATTAGGTATGAATATGTACTTCATTTTGATTACAAACAAAAAATAAAAGGCGGATGGGTAATGTTAGACACATAGCCGAATGATGTGAATACGAATAAAATGGGTGGTTCAGTTTCATTGATGTTAAAGAATCTGAATCTGAATCTGAAAAACTCTGGACCTGGAATTCTGGAGCTGAATTTTGAACCGAATACTGAAACTCAATTTTGATGCCATATTCCGGTCCAGGATTTAGTATTCTAATTCGGATACAGAATGCCGCTTCGAAACTCAGTTCTAGAGTCTTGATCCGGAATAAAGTTCAAAAATCTTCAGAATCCTGAATCAATTAAATTTCTAAAACTGAATTTAGGAATTAAACTCTAGACCAGCATTCTGGAACAGAATTATGAACCTAGATTTCGGAATGCATTCAAGAACTGCGAATTCTGGAATTACTACAGAACTCTGGATCCGAATTCCGGTCCTGAATTTTGGTCCGTGGTTCAGAACTCAGTTTCAGAATTCTGGTTCTAGAATCATGTTCTGTAATTCGGTTCCAGTTCCAGAGTTTTCTGGAACTCGATTCTGGCTCTGGATTCTGGACGTGGTATTGAATTTTAGAGCTGGATTTAGGAAAAAAATCTGGATTCTAAAACCTAATTAGAACTGAACTCTAGAAATAAATTCACGACCTGGTCTGAGCTAAACGAGCCAACTACGCAATGAATATAGCATCAAACTTTTATCTTCTTTACTTATAAAATATATTAAATAACTTTAATTTCGAGTTATTTGTAGTCATGTCGTACAACTGTAAATTATATTCCAAACTGTTGATCTTATCTCCGCTGACTAAGAGCAAAAATTATGTTGAAACGTTAAATAGAACAAGAGATATTCACGATCAAAAACTTATCACTCAACCATATGATAAATGTTGAAGAAATTGACGAAGCCGAGAAAAAATTCGAAAATTTTCTTATTAAAATTTATCATACTGTAAACTTTCACTAAACAGATTATATTCACTTCCGATTAGCATATTTCAACAGACAAGTAATTCTAATAGTTCTTCAGATAACATTTGGAGTCATTAGAAGGGTTGATCCAGTGTAATGTTTCCAGTCGTTGTTCACTTTTCGCAAACGACCAGCAGCTGGAAGACGCAATCGCTCTTGTTTGAAGCGAAACTGGCTCTGTGAACGCCCCGCAGCAGAGTTGCTCATAGTTCCGATTGATTGCATACTGAACCAAATTTGATTAGAAGCTTTCTTTTCACGTGATTTCGTCTGTAGATTTTTCACAAATGGGCGATCTAAACGGTTGGTATAGAATGTTGATGTCGATCATTTCATTTCTGATGTGCAGATTTATCTGAAAAAAACTTTAAAAATGCTGTGCGGGATTTATTTCTGACATTCAGAAGGGTCAAATTGTGAAATTATCTACGATAATAAACACCGGCTTTATTCGTATGTTATCATACATTGATGATCATATTTTCGATGGCATGAAGCAAAAATTATGTTGTTAGATTAGACACAACAACAACAATATTCACGATCAGAAACTCATCACTTTCTCAGAGGGTAAATTTTGAAAAGGTGCCCTATAGTAAAGTAAGGCGTATTCACGATAAAATAAATATATTAGTGTGGCAAACGGTACCTCCGTTACCCTAAAAGAGACATCACACTGCAGAAGATTCAGTTCCGGTTTCCACAGCTTGGATTCTGATTGAGTTAATGTTTGGATTTCTCACGAATTGACGAGATAGTGTTTTATTTGCTCTGTAGTGTTCGAGTGGCGCAGATGACAAAAGGGTTTTTCTTCGAACTCGGATGTAATCACGTAATCATACTAGGACTTGAATAAAACGTTGCGAGGTTCTCAACAATCAACTTTCGATCCATTTGGGCTATAGGAAAAGTTCAACCCGTGAAATAATTATTCTACTTTGTACGACCCGTCTGATCCCGGTTTTTCATTTACGGACTGTTTGTCACTTAGCCGGTATAAATTCCTAACTTCCAGTCATGATTGCCGTTCGTTTTGAATTTCGATTTGTATGTAATTCACCTGGCCTGGGCTGGCGCAACGCCATCCGAAGCAGCAACAACAACAACAACAACAACGTCAGCAACCGAACAGTAGGAGAAGTGAAAGGAGGGAGACGGAGAGAAGTGGAGATGACGGCTGTCGCTTCGATACCTGGGACGTCTTATCGGTTGCTTATTCGCACTTGAACATTCGCGTCGAACGGTCGTCATCCCGCCCTGAACCAACAGCCGCCCAGTTGGTCGAGCACTGCGAGAACTTCAAACTCCGAGAACAGATCCCGCGACGGTACCGGATGGACATCGTCGAGTACCACTTTGTGATTGTTATTTGTCTTTGATAGAATTCGCGTTTAGTTGAAAGTTTAGTGGAAAAAACGAAAAACTACTCGCGATAAGACAAAAATTGCATGTGACGGTTTGTTTTATCTGTTAGAACATATGAATTGGTGAGAGTGGCTGAAACTCGGTCCGGATCTTCTCTCTCACCGCAGCATCTCAGGTATCTCACAAGCCATCAATTAGCAGCGATTAAATCGACGCCCCTGTCGACTCTGGTAACGTCGATCGGCGCACCTTCCGATCAGGATCCATTCAAGACACGGATATCGCTGAACCATAAGGTAAGCAACAGTAAGTTCTACCCAAAAATAGAAAAAAATAATGCCTTATTCATTTGACTGTTCTGCGAATCAGCATGAATAAATTTAGAAATTTAAAACCGGAATCCCATCTCGTGCTTCGCCGGTGACAAACGTGCGTATGCTAATTTTGAAAGATTTCCGAACAATCCTTCCTGCAGTCTCGCGGTCGTTCGGTCGTGTACCGTGATTTATGAAAAAATTATGAAATAATTTTGAATTTTTACCACAATGCTTTTTAGAGCATGTTCGGAACCTCGAGACGTATCCGTTTCCATTTTATTTATTCGAACAGTTTAGCTGTCAAATTTAGAACTGGTAAACGATACGCTTGTATTTTTTTTACTACTAAACAAAACTCAAGATAGAATGGTCAATGATTTTCCATGTACCCTTCAGGTGGGACCCCTCGATGAACTCGGTTCACCGTCAGCCGTGTTCAATGACTAATTGAACCGAAACAGTAAACGTCAAGTCGCTAAAGGTGCCGTAACTATGACAAATAACGAACGATTTTGCATCACATTCCGCGACATTTGAATTTTGATGTAGAAGTAACTTATTATATTCGACTAACCTAGTAGTTAATTAGTGTGATACGTTTCAATTCGCGTTAGAAGCAATTGAACCGAACAATCTTCTGCTCAGAACTTATGAACTTGTTTATTTTCTTCCGGCGTTGTAGTGTAACCATGGTATTTTCGCGACGCTTTTTTCTACATAACTCATGGCTTGGAGTTGCAGTTACTCAAATTCATAAACTGCACTCTCATTGAACATAACTCAAAATTGAGTGACAAAGCAAAGTCCTGGCATTACATTCCTTTTGTGGAATTTGGCCCTTCTGTTTCAACAGACTTCGCAGCCGATTCTTAGTGTACAGAATCATTGCATGACTAGTACTATGGATCCGACTGACACTAAGAATCCTTCCAGGCCGGGGCTCGAACATACGACAACTGGCTTGTAAGACCAGCGTCCTATGCATTGAACCGCCAACCCGGGACGAAAACGACGTGTTTTTGCATTCCAGAATTCGATAAGAATATTCCGAGAATGAATACGCACTGAACTGCAAGAAGTTTTTTTTTCACTCAAATGTTTAAAAACTCAACGCTTACTCTAATGTATGAATAAATGCGAGGGAACTCATGGCCACGAGTTTATTTTACTCAAATCCATACTCAAATTTTGACATATTGTTCCAGTTTATGAATTTGAGTAATCGCAACTCAAACCATGAGTTATGTTCAAAGAGCGTGTGGAACAATATGTCAAAATTTGAGTATGGATTTGAGTAAAATTTACTTAGGCCATGAGTTCTCTCGCATTTATTCATATACATTAGAGTAAGCGTTGAGTTTTCAAACATTTGAGTGAAAAAAAACTTCTTGCAGTTCAGTGCGTTTTCATTATCGGAATATTCTAAACAAATTCAGGAATGCTAGAACACGTCGTTTTTCATTGCCGTTTCTAGATCCGATTTTTGAAACCGGGCAATCATAAATCATAGTTCATCATAGTGTATTCAATAGAAATTTTGTGATTTCAATTATGATAAGTAAGACGTCTAACATAAGAATATCAAAATCATTTAATTTCAACTCCAAATCGGGTAAAAGGAAATGGTTTCGATTCACTTTTTGCGCTTTAAATTGGAAGAAGATTGACTTCATCTAATTTTGAAAAAAGTGCACTTTTTATGAATTTTAGTGGTGTGTCATAGAGATGGTCGGGTATAGAAATTCTTATACCCGAACCCGACCCGTACCCGAGTGATCAGCAAAAAAAATTACCCGTACCCGACCCGTACCCGATTAAAAATTTAAAAAATTACCCGTACCCGATCAATAATAAAAAAAAAATTACCCGTACCCGACCCGTACCCGATAAAAAATAAAAAATTTTACCCGTACCCGACCCGTACCCGATTAAAAATTACCTGTACCCGTACCCGACCCGAATGAGTAGTAAAAAGTTTACTAAAATTCAGGATGGAAAAAATAAAGTGTTTTAGATAGCGAGCTAGATAGAGCGTATCAGGCTCTAGTTTGTAAGTAAAATACATTAAAATGCTTGTTTACATTTAAACATATAAATACACTGTGAAGCATGAATAGATTTCCTATGTCTTTGGTACTTTATACTCATTTACAAATGTCAACAAAAGGGAGTAATATCTACTCAAATTTTTCGAGAAGCATATTTATCCAAAATGTCGTAATACCCGTTGTATTCAATTTTGGGTAGGTATGGTTTTTACGAAACAGTGCGACTTTTGATCCAATTCTTTAGAACCACAAGTAAGCGTGCTCATTATCTTGACACACAAATAAAAATTCACATTTGAATCACTTGAAAAATCACGAACATCCCCTAAAATTAATAGAGTATCATCGGTTCGTTTACGTGAATTGACCAAACATCAAATAATTCACGTGTATTCCCGGTGTGAAAAATTCAATTTTGAAAATGTTGAACTGTGAGTCCTTCAAGTGTAAGTAGTTTGAACATTTGTGAGAAATTTTTTTTGGTTACATTTTTTTACTACAAAGCAAAATGAATTATGATTTTAATATAAATTAATCTGTCAAATATGCCCGTTTTGTAAGCCTCACAAACCCACACCAACGATGTTAACGGGAGCTGGTGGTTTTTACAGCCATTGAACTTCTGTTCCACCTCCCTTGGAACCCTCAACGAGTGAACACGGTGAAAATTTAAGCATTTCGCGTGAAAAGATTTTCACCCGTACTTTTGCGACTGTCATGCATCGAGCTTTTCAGTGAAAAGAAACGTAAATTAACTCGACGTCAACATTTCAAAAGGGCCTAATAACAATTGACAGATTTTCTTTGTTTACTTTCTCTTTCGACTATATCTGCGTTATTATACAAAAACGTTCGTTACATATTTGGAAAAGTTGGAAACATGGAGATATTATCTTTCATTCTACACGAATACTTTGTAGGTACACGTGAAAATTAAGGAGATCATTGGTTTATGTGCCCTCATGAAATGTTGACATCGAACTGGTAATATAGCTCAACTTGCTGTGCCATCAATCGGTGTCATTTCAAGTGAGGTGACACCACCCAGAAGTGAAGAATAAGAAGAACTTCTATGCAGATTTTCTGAAATAAATGTTCATGTTTTTATGGTTAGAATCCTAATGATTTATATGTAAATTTTGAAAATCTCCAACCAATATTTGAAATAACAGTTTTCTGGTATCTGAATGTGATATGAGTACTACACTACATTTTATATATTAATCAAGTAATGTTTACTGGATTGTGCATTAAACAGCTTTAAAATGGCAGTTCATTAAAACCTACGTGAAAAGTATGGTCTGACCGCAACATCTTAGAGCTAAGGCAGTGTGTCTTATTAAATATGTTATAAAAAAGTAGGGTGGAAAATAGTCACATAACTTTTCGCGTAACTATGATTGATCGTTTTTTTTTAAATGGAGAAAAGAAATGTTTTTTTCTGGAAAAAGATGCCAGTTTTTAGGTCTGGTTCTAGGCGCGAATGTCAAAACCCCTTGAATCAAATTGTTTATTTTTCGGAACAACTGTTTTGCAATAAAAAATTCTCGTCAACGTGTAAACATATTTATGTGAAGTAAAAGTCGGGTAATCGATCAGAAAAAAAAATTTACCCGTACCCGACCCGTACCCGAGTGAGTAGTAAATTTTTTACCCGACCCGACCCGTACCCGAGTAAGCAGTAAATTTTTTTTACCCGTACCCGACCCGTACCCGATCGAAAATAAAAATTTTTACCCGTACCCGACCAAAAACCCGTCGGGTACGGGTACGGGTCGGGTTTCGGGTAAAATACCCGATACCCGACCATCTCGAGTGTGTCACTTAAGGGGCGGGTAGGGTCTAACACTTTTGAAAAATCATTTATTATTTTCTTTATATTTTCATGTAGTAAAACATTTGAAGAATTTTCTGAGAAATTTTCAAGCCTATTGAAACGAAACTCTGGACCTTTATCTATGGCTATCTCATTATACGAAGAAGCAAGAGCTTGGCGCACAGGCCCAAGATTTCTACTTCGATTGACTTCAAAACTTGACAAAACATTCTTGAAATGTTTCGTTGTAATAAATTATAAAAGAAAGAATACAATTTTTTGAATTACTCCCTGGAGTAATTAATTGTTTCCATTGATTTAATAGACAATAGATTTAATTTATCGACGATTTTCTTTGATTTTTAACAATGAACTAATAAAAAGTATGCCATTCCGATCAGAAGAAAATAGTTAAAGCATACCTTGTCTCCAACTAGCAAAAGAGCTTAAAGTGATATTTGTGAGGTTGAATTCAGAGCTAAAATAGCTAAACAGAATACATAAAATTGTCACCCGCATGATCAAATATATTATATATCAATATGGATCACTCTTGCGATTCACGAGGGACATCACAGTAACATTAAAGATAAATTATAAAGACATGTATGTGCCTATTAAAATTAAAAAAAAATTTGGTTCGTTCCCAGTATTTTCTGAAATGACCGCACTCACCACTTGGTGGAGCGCGAGATTAATTGCATTGTTATCATTTCAAATAAAGTGTGCCATGAATAGATAATAAAAATCAAGAAAATACAGTACATCGACTTTAAAAATATAGTACATTTTACCGTACGCATTTTTCTAAAAATAGTGAATAAAAAAGAAAAACAAATAAATTTTGTCAGTATCTTACGTGGAAAACAGATTGAAAAAATGACATGCGAATACAACTATGTAATGGAAATCGCGAAAAAGACACCGCAGAGTTGGGACTCGAACACGTAGCTAGCTAAATCCGGGTAAATCGTTTTGCCAATTAAACTATCCTGCATGTGAAACACACGAAAAAACAGTCTAACTGAACAAAAGAACCGAGCATGTTTAGCTCGGGTACCACGGTGTTCAATTGTAGTCATTTCTCTACAGCAACCTCTCCGCCAGTTGTTTCGTCCGCCAGTTGTTTCGTCCCTCAATTAGTCTGTTCCCGATCAACAAGCCGTAACAAGTTTATAATAAAAAAGGTGTTTTCATAGCAAGTGATGAAACAAGTCTGGTCTCGTTAGTAGTTCAAATATCAAAATTTTCTAACAAGTATCAAAAAGAGAAATAATTTAGATACGATGTGTTGATCGGGTTTTTACGTGTGTTTCATATGCAGGGTAGCTCAATTGGCAAAACGATTTCCTCAGATAGCAGCTAGCTACGGGTTCGAGTCTCGTCTCTGCGATAGCGTTTTTTTTTGCGGTTTTCATAACACAGTTGTATTCGCATTTTGATTTAGAGTATATTTTCTTTTTTTCTTATTTTTAATCATCAAAATTTTGCTAAATTGTTGTGACGCGCTCTGAACAAGAATTATTCATGAAAAAATTGTTGTGTGTGTTGTTGTGTTCTCATTCACATTCGCTACGTACTGCCACATATCGAAATTCGATGCGTCAAAGATTCAAAATTTAGTATTATTTTTAGTGTGAAAAATACGATACATTTCAGTGTAGAAATACAGTACAAATTAAAATACAGTACATTTGAGGGTATAAAACAGTACGCAGTATTTAGCTCAAAAATACAGTACAATACTGTAAAATACAGTACGGATACGAGCGTTAGTTATCACTCAAGTTAATATTTTTTTGGTAACATTCCAACGAAAATGAAAGATGCTTCATTTTCGTCCTTGTTTTATGTAAAAAAAAAGAAACTTCTGGTGGGATTTGAAGCGTGCCTACACCAGAGCGACCACAACACCCATTCGTATATTCTTATACCGGCATTCCATTTCTGCGCCTAAAGAAAATAATAAGAAGTCCTTACCAGAATCGAATAAATTCATTGACTTGGGAACGACTTCAAAACTTACTGTTCTGGTTACGGTAACTGAACGATGACGATGCCGCCCATTCCGGTCGCAAACCAAAAAAAAACCTTCGAGCGAGCCCATTTTTTTCCGGAATAATCACCCAAACCCAAACCAAGCACGAGGAAGAAGAACCAAAAGGAACTGAATCGGACAAAAGTGAAAGGATTATGGCAAAGTGCATCGACCATTCCCGGGTGCAACGGCGTCCGAGTCGACAACGGACCTGCATCAACAAGTCAACCAACGGTGACCCTGAAAGATAGAGGTAGTTTGTTGGCCCAGCTTCTCAGTACCTTCCTCGACTTCCCAGCCTCAGCCTCAGCTCAACTCGGGGATTCACGAGAAATGCAATTGCGTCGATGCTGTTTCGAGTGCTTCCGCGGAAGCGTGGTTCTGACACGTGCAGTCCGATACCAACACGAACGAATTGCTGATGCTGATTAATTCGATCTCGCATTCATCAGATTTACACGCTATTAAAGCATTCTAATTAACTGCTGCTCGTAGAGTTTTCTGATCACTGGAGAGCAAACAAATACTCGTAGAATTGTGCCGAATTACGACTAGTAGGAAATTAGTATGTAAGAGACAAGGTTTGCACATTCTGTTTTATCGCTGGTTGCTTCGATCAAGTGCTTGATATAGCTGCTATAAAATAAAGTGATGTTGCACACCAACTGAAATTAAACTTCGTCGCTGGCTGACCGAAAAATTGGCAATTTCAAAGTTTTATAATATGTTACATACTTGTACAGCTGATTTTATTTTTTGCACTAGGTCAAATTTGTGAAAATTTGTGTGGTAACACTGACGAATCCATGCAAAACTGTGTTCACCAGAGCGTGTTTGATGGTGTCTTTTCCCATGATCCTTCTTCTCGATTGCACGAGTTTTTCGGTATCTTTCAGATCGGAAATGGTTGTTGGTTGGCGAGGTTAAACCAGGCAGGGTAGTAAATTTCAACTCAATTACAGGCTAACGATCCAATCGTCAATTGAAATAAATATCGATGCGATCATCGTTTGAACGCTTCGTTCGGTTTTGATTAGCTCAGTTCAGCTTAGCTCAGCCGCCGGACCGGACCTTGAAAGAACGAAATACCCTAGCCTTCGCCCGAGACGATGATATGTTACCGACCGCACCTCGCCGATTCCGATTCCGCACCCGTGCATCCGAGAAAAAAAACATTGGCATCAATTTGGAAACAGGTGCTAAAGTGATACTGCGCGGAAAGATAAAAGACGAGACTGCTTGAAATTCGGTCAAACCGAAAAGCAGCGGACGATTCCCCGTGATTCTCTCCGGGAAATACATCATGAATGAGCGCTGTCGCTTGACATTTGCGGTAGAAGCGTAGCGTATGTTCAAATATTCGTGGTTCGGTGTGACCGTGCGAACTGGAAGTTGATAACAGTTTGTTACTTTGGAATTACCGCTGCGGTCACTTTGAGTACGTTCGGCACATAATCAGTACCGAACTCAGCACTGTTTGTATTGCAAATATGGAAAATATAATGATATTTTTACAACTACCTGTTACTTTTTGTCGTGACGTAACGCATCAACATAATTTTTGATACATGCCATCTAAAATATGATTATCAATTTATCATCCTTTTAGCCTGCGCAGTTGACTGAGCAGGAAGTAAAGCAAGTGCATCATTCCGGTTGGTTCAGGTCCAGAGCTCAGCTCTAGTTCCAGTATTCAGCTGTCATATGTGTATAAAAAAATTTGTAGTGTAATAGTAACCTTTTTTTCATCGCAATGTTACCACAAACGAATTTCCAGCCATGACAGTCACGATCTTTTTTTGGCGCACATTCACGGTCCTCCATGAAACTAGCAACTATGATGATAAACTGGTTGCACTGCTGAGTTCCCATCATCATATTTATAATGAAAATGTCAAACCGTGAGAGCCCTTTCGATTCGTTAGCTCATTTGTATATATTGAGATTTTATGTTACACTAAATATTCTGTTTGTTTCGAACTAATCGGCATGATCTCTCGTGTATTTAAATTAATCGCGAGAGGACAGATTACAGCAGATATTCATTATAGCAGTTAATTGGAAGTTACAATGTACATTTCGCGTAAGGTACCTACGATTACTTTCTAGTGCAATAAAGAACCTCGGAAAGCTCGAAATTCCAAGTGCTAACAGAGTAGATTTCCGACGTTCTGTACTACGAAAAGTCAGAGTGTGAAAGAATCAAAATCTATGGTTAGCGAATATATGGAAGAAATGAGCAAACATTGTTGTGAAAGATTTATTGAAAAATTCATCCTCTCTCGACAAATATTTTGTCTCTTTATTCTTAACAGCTTGCATCGAACAAGCTGCTTTGTCAAGGTATCAAGTACCGAAAGAAGAACGAAATGATACGCATTACCAAGACTATACTTATTGTGTAAAACTTTATTTCACTCTGTATGCTTCGGAAATTTAAATAACGATACGACTGGAGATTTTCTCCGACAATTTTCAATAAAACACAGTTTTCCCATTTTAACCAACAACTCGTTAAACAGAACCGAAATGAGTGACAATGTTTACATTCGGTTGTAACATACATAAAATATACATTACATTACATATGTTTAGAAGACGCACAATTGTAAAATATACAATCTGAACTAAACGCTGAATGTTCGCATTTGTTGGTTGACACGCCATCGAAGTTCTTCGACATAACCTATAATGCCTTTCCGACAAAGAAAGCAGGATCTGGAAGGAAGCTTTCTATATATAATCAACAATAATTTGTAGTTATTACACATAATGAATACATCTTACATTCCCCTTTTGGAATAATTCCCTTTTTTCCAATGACCACCGGTAATTTTCTCCGAAATATTTCGTCAGGAACTAACTGCGTAGTGCCCAGCAGAAATGTAAAACGTAAATGACAGTTGTCTTGCGAATTTCGGCAAAACTCAACACCTATTTTGAGGTTTCGGCAAACGCATTTGCTAAACAGCGATGAGTTCAGCACAAAATTTTGCCAAGTTTGCGCAAACAGATGCACTTTTCACAAACTTCAGTAAATCTACCAAACGAATCTCGGAAAACATAATATTAATTACCGAGGAATTGGCAAAATTGTGAGCTTCCGATCTGTTTCGGCATTTTACTTTACCGAACAGGAGAATCGGGTTTAAGTGTGTAGAGGAACACTAAAACAAGTGTTTTCATTCGTAAATTTGATTTTCTTTCTTGAATTCTGAATTAAAATTAGTATTAATAAAACATCTCCTTTTCCAAACACATATTTTGTGTTAATTATTTCAAACAACAATAAAGTAAAATCTTTTACACGCTCTAGTATAGATGACTCGGCAATTCATGGTTCAATACCGAACGCTTTTACCGAGGCCATGGTAATAATTGACAGTTACCAATTCTCGGACTGCTGAGATTCTTAGTAATTAAACATTTTGCCGAGCTCTAGGCTGTGCGAATTTCGGCAATTTTTCCTGCCGAGATTCAGTAGCAATTCTTAATCATCAGGTTTTTAGCGTCCAAATAGTAATAGATCGGTGTCGGTGTCGGTACTTTCTGGGGTTAACAGAACATGAATATACAATATAATGCACCGATATGTTAATTTGATGTGCTATAATGATCGGTCAATGTAACTAACCTCACGTACATTGACAGTTTTGAACGAATACGAGATTGACCTCTTCTGAAGTGTTGTAGTCAATAATGTGGGAACCGAACACAATTCAATGTCGTTTGTTTTTCATTCTACGACTAACTTTTTTTCAGTACTGCTACATTCTACTGCTGTTTCGAGACGAACTGGAAGAACTTTCAACAGCCGAACAGTATTATGAAATTATATAATAGAAAAATGTGTTGTTGTGTATTAGAAGCGCTTCGAAAGCACGCCTTTGTTTACCGAGTGCAGCACCTACGGACGCTAGTTTATCGGGTCTGTACAGTTTCCATTGAGTGAACAACTATCACGAATTAATTTTATAATTAACACTTAGTCCTCACTAGCGTCGATCATCGGGTTACTGCTGGGTTGCAAACGAATTATCGCATAAACGTAATTAATTTATCGGACCAACCATCTTCTCTCGATCTGATCCGGTCAATCGCATTGAAAATGGGGGGATGGCAAACGATTGATAATGAACGTAACCTCTTAGGGTCAGAAAACTTTTCAAGCCTGTCGATATCCGGCGCAACCCTTCGTGTCGCCAGGCCGAAATCGATAGCCCGGTAAGCAGTGTCAAAGTATTAATTAGCGTTGATCGTGTATTTCAATTGTCGAAGCTCACTAGATTGCGGCGTGTGCGCTGTTCGGAAGTTGCAGTGTCATTCGAGAACGTTGTAATCTAAACAAATGCAATCTCACAACCGAGCAATTGTTTACAGCCGGTTTGCTTAGCGATTTTATACGATATATTTTCCCAGAGAAATCGCCTATCGCTCGTTCCGCCCACGAACAACAACAACAACAAAAACAACAACTTTGAATGCAAAAATGCAATCACCTTCCTCCATATCTGTGTGTTGTTGACGACGAACCGAATAACCGGTTCACCATGTGGCCCTGCGTAACGACATGTCGAAGAAGCCGCTAGGCGATAATTGCACGGGGACAATGGATAACCACCGGTAACAAAACCGTCAAGGTCGACATTTAACGCGAAAGCATAGTTCAGGAGAAACCAGTTCCAGTCTGACAGCCCATGAAATTCCGAAAATATGACATTGTTTTTTCGTTGTCTTTTCCAACAGATCGAATCGCACCGGCACCGGGGATCGGAGCAATGTCAACGGCTGAGGCGTCCCCAAACATTGGGTCCGAGAACAATGCGAACCTCAACGGTTCCCAAACGATGACGGCGGGAAGCAACGATGCGGCCAGCAGCTCACCAACGCCAACGGACGGGAAGACGTCATCAGTCAGTTCATCACGGGATACCAAAAGGGAGGCCAGCTGGCCGTCGGTGCTGTTCTACATCCACCTGAACATTCTCGGAGTGTACGGAATTTTTGTCCTATTTTCGCACACCTCAGCGATCACGTTCGTTTTCAGTAAGTCGTATTTCCGTTGTAGTTGATTCCGGGTTTTTACTTTATGTGTGTTTGTATTTTACAGCATCATTCCTAACCTTATGTGGAATACTAGGCGTTACGGCAGGTGCCCATAGACTATGGGCACACAAAGCCTACCAGGCATCCACATTCCTACGGTTTACCCTGATGCTGTTTCAAACTATGGCCGGACAGGTAGGATGCTAAAATTTTCATTTTCTTTCAAATTTTATAATGGATTTTCATCGGTCAGGGTTCCATCTACGACTGGGTTCGCATGCACCGACTGCACCATGAACAGTTCCGCAACGCGGACGATCCGTACTACAGCGACAAGGACTTTCTGCACGCGCAAGTGTTTGCCAACATTCGTAAGTTGAGTCCCCGCCAGGAGAAGCTGCTGCAGAACATTGACATGAGCGATCTGGAGGAGGACGGGATCGTAATGTTCCAGAAGCGCTTCTACTGGATTCTCTATCCGGTGATGTTTGTGCTGTTGCCGATCAACGCCCCGCTCGAGTACTGGGGTGATACCGTGCAGGCGGCAATCTTCGTGGCTTTCTCGCTCCGATATCTGCTGGTGCTGAATGTTTCCTGGTTGATCAACTCGGCTCACTTCGTCTGGGGTTTGGATAAAAACCACAAGCAGAGCGATTCCAACATGGTTTTCATCGTGACAAAGAGCTACTGGCCACAGTATCACTATCTGTTGCCATTCGACTACCAAAGCGGTGAATTCGGAACCTACGGTAAGGATCTAGGATCTGATGACTACTGCTGTTTGCCGATAATCATGTTTTTTTTGTCAGGTTCTGGTGGCACCACGGCATTCATACGGGTTTGTGCTGCACTGGGAATGGCCACCAAACTCCAGACCATGACAACGGAAGCCGTCAAGAAGGGTTTAACGATGGCGGTGGACAGCGGTCGACCGATCGTGGACTGTCTGAAGCAAGCCGGCGCCGAAGATATGTGCAACCTGCAACGTGAGCACTATCTGAAGAACGAAAGACTTCACTAGGGCGGACGGGGTTCGTCCGTTGACTGGATCTCGATGGCCTAGTAGAAGCGATTAATTTATTTTTGAGGATTTTTTTGTGACAGACCACTACTTTTTTTCTAGAAAGAACAAAACCAATTAAACACGAACCGGTGTCGAAATTTATCAAGATGACATGCTTCAAATGTTATTTTTGTTTGAGAACAAATGTTACATCTTCGAACAATGTTGATGAAACTGATGTCGTTTTCGCTCGAAGCCAAACTGTCAAATCGAAAGCCACCGAGAAAGTATGCTTTCTTTCTCGTAAAACACTCACGAAAATTAACACGTGCTCGTGCTCACTCTCTAGGCTGAATTTGGTTTCAAACAAACGGTCTGACAGCAGACAGGCACAGAGGCGCCTGGTTTGCAGATTTGTCTATAAATCTACATATTGATTATAAGGGCTGCAGATTGTTTTAGATTTCCGAGTGTTTTTGCAGATATTTTGAAGACCAAAGACATTTACAGACAGTTAACGTAAGTAGCAGACGTTTGAAAATGATTCGTGCGTTTTTTGTTGGATTCGCTGAATCTACAAAGTGTAATACATCTTTGGAGAATTTTTGCAATCTGCAAACATTTAAGCATTCGACCCGGCATCTCTGGTTCGACATCAAGCGACGACGACAAAACAAAATGATCGATAAAAAAAACTTGGTAGGCGCTGTTTTGCAGCAGTTTTCTCACATCCTGCTAAATGTCGCGTCCAATAATCTCTTCAATGTTTCTTTTCAAATAATATTGTTATTTGGATCGACTACTATTTGATAGTGAAACGTAAAACTATAACTAGATTAGACCTCTATTTAATTAATTTGAAGACAGATTGTAGGCCTAAGAACCGTTGGTCGCGTTAGGATTTTCGGTCGACCACGTGGCTCGCTCAATTCCTTTCGCGCGTTTTATGTCTCTCATTTGGCTCTCTCGCATATGTTCACATTGTCTCACGATGTTTCCGTGTTGCCAACAAAACATATAAACAAATGCGATTGTAGTTTTAGACCGTGTGCCTTTTCGCGAATAATTTAAGCTTTTGGTTGAAATCTCACAGTCGAGTAGTTTTTGAAACCGTTGTCATAAATGCTCGAGAGCTTTGTTTTTTTAGAGTTCGATAGTAGTTTTCCGACACTAAAAAAGCTTGCAAACTAAAAATCTAGTAAAATCTATTTCTGTGTAATTTTTATCTGCCTTCTTGTACGCAATAAGGTTTTACACGAATATGACATAACCATACAAAAACTTCAAGGAACTGTCTATGCATGGGGATGACTGCGTTTATCGGAGTTTTTGAAGCAGTTTAATGGAAAATTTCCCGAACGATTTTTTAAACAGTTCCGGGAGTAGTTTTATGAGCAAAACTTTCTAGCACTGGAAAAACTAAAACGATTTTTACAATTTTCAAAATGGAATTGAATTGGCAACAACGAGTTTGCATTAAATTTTGCGTTAAAAACAGTTTCAATGGTAAGACGACATTCCAAATGTTAGAAGAGTGAAGAAAGCAGTCGTTTATCAGTGGCACGAACGTTTCAGAAGTGGCCGTGAGTGGTGACGTCGTTTTCAGTCGAAAAAGAAGACGTTGCTCACAGTTTTCATTGATTGCAAGAGTGTTGTGTATCATGAATATCTTTCACAAGACCAGACCGTCAACAAGGAGTATTATTTGGGCATTATGAGACGATTGAGTGAAGCAATTCACCGAAAAAGACCAGATTTGTGGGTGAATAACTGATTTGGCTCCCTGTGACTTTTTCCTATTCGATCGACACAAGAAACCGCTCCGTGGAACGCATTCCAGCTTCCGATATGAGATTATGGAAAAATCATAATATAATAAATATAAAAAATGCTTCGAAAATCGGATCAAGCGCTGGCAGAAGAGTGTTGCAGTCGATGGGGAGTATGTTGAAGGGAACAACATCAATTTTGATGAATTATCTTGTATTTTTAATTTTCTGAATGAAATCCAGGAACTTTTTGATCAAGGTATTAGTTTTTCCATTTTTTAATTACGAAGAAATCAGACTTGTCTTGTTCTTTATAGCTTTGATTTGATGAGCCACGCATTCATCTTGATTATATTTTTGAAGTGTTATAATCATTTTTCATAACACAAGCACACCTTTATCATCGTCAGTATTTTCAACAAATTATTGCCTAAACAAAAAGGTCATTGTTGTTTCATTGAGTACTAATACTGATATGGATAATATTTCACCAAATGTTTATGTAAACATGAAGAACAATTCGTTTCAGCTCGAACTGAAATGCTTTTTTGATTTATTATTTGTACAAAGTATTTAGCCGTTTCCATGAATAGTACGTTTAAGGCGTATGTTTCAAATTATTTTTTTTTCTTGAAATGGTGATGAATTTGATATTCCACCTGACGATGTCTTTGAAATTTTGTAGTGAATATTCTGTGAAATTAACTCATTAAGTTGATTTTTTTCGGACTGGAGAACTGCTGAAAAATGCAATCCTTGGAATGGCATACCTATTTTGGTTCATCGAATATCTCGACTTTTAAGGCCTCGTGGTAAAAGTTTTCGCGGTTTTCGTGGTAAAAAATAAGTTTTGTATTTTTTTTGCTATAGTTTCAATACGTCCGCCTTTTTATCCGCATTAATTTCCTTGTAGCGTTCGATAAAAGAAGAGAAGAGGAAAGAAATAAAATCGGCTCATCAAGGTTCCTGAACACAAAGACGTAAAGACTATTCTCAGGCCCTAAACTCGAGTGTGCGAACTGTGAATCAAATGAAATAAATCCAAAGCCACTGTAGAAACTCTTAGAGAAGTTAGACCCGAGACGCCATCGTACAAACTTCTTTCTTCTCATACCAAAGAAATGCCACACACAAAGTTCATATCGACTCAGTGCAAAACTCAACCACTTGAAAATTTAATACCATGTCACCGTTTACAAAACGAGGTCATACTTCATAGTAAGACTTTGTTCATAATTTCAAAATTCTTTATTTATTCTTTCAAATATATGTCGTCCTTCTCAAAGTAATCCCCCTCGGCCCAATACAATTGTGCCAACGCTTTTTTTCCAACCCTCGAAACAGTTGTTAAAGTCAATTTCCGGAATAGCCTTTAATGCGCGTAGCGATTCATTGTCGTTTGATGTCTTCAATTGACTCAAAACGGTTTTCCCGGAGCGGTCGTTTGAGTTTACTGAATAGCCAGAAATCACACGGAGATTAGTCAGGCGAATACGGTGGTTGTGGAACGATTTTGGTTAAATTTTTGGAAAAACAATCGCGAAGAATCAATGCAGTATGCGACGGTGCATTATCGTGATGCAAAAAACAAGAGGCCCATAATTTTGGACTCTTTTTAGGAATAGCTTCGTACAAATGACGCATAATGCTCAAACAGTATTCCATATTGACAGTTTGACCGGTCGGAAGGAATTCGGAGTGCAGTTGATGTTGATGGCCGTCCTGGACGTGGTTCGTTATCAACGCATTTCCGACCCTCTTTGAATAACTTGTACCAATCGAAAACACTTGCTCGCGAAATATAATTATCACCGAAGGCTATTGGTAACGTTCTGAACGTTTCGGCACCAGAAATTTGATTCCGCTCATAAAATTTAATGGAATTTCGGCTAACGGTTTCCACGCGAAATATAATTCAAAAGTATCAATACGTTTTGCTCACATTAGTAAAACAGCTCAACCAAGTTCTGGTATAGTGGTTCCATTTGCTTACTCGTAGATCAAAATTTGACTCTTTTGGCTTTGATTGGTAGAACAGATGGAGGATAAGTAAATCTGTTGACTATGACCGCATTCGTTAAGATTTATTCACTTTGGCTGGTTTACGTCAGGTAACTGAGAACGGTCTTGACGGCGACTTTAGTGTGGCACATCCGCTAAGTCTAACATCATTTGCACATCTCTTGCCTCTGATTGAATGTTTTTGAAATATTATTTTCACAACCTACACAGATGAAAATATTTACATCTATTTTCATGCACAGAAAACAACAACAAACAGGGAATTGAATATAAAGCTACTTCTCAAGTCTTTATTTTTCAATATATTGTAAAAGCAATGATATTCATTGAAAAATCAAGACATTTCCATTTACTTTTACATCGATAATGACTTTCAAGCAAATTTCTTATTCAATTGATGTCTATTTCATAGTATTACTGATTTACATGTCGTGTAAATTTCATCATTTTTTTCTGTGCAGAACAAGAAAATTTTATCCATACGAATGGATGCAGAAAACTTTCGGTTTATGAAAAAGCAAATCTGACTACACTGATTTGATGGTGAACAACAAGCACAAGCAACTTCAGTAAACCCCTGAATCGCTACAGTGCTCACGTTACTGGTCTAGGTAACGTCTGACTCCGATTCGCGAATGTTGCATGCCAGTAGTTGCGTTGGGCACTTTTCTGATCGGATTTTCGTGCTTCCGTTAGTGGGTGTGCTAGGATCGATTTAGTTAATTTTATTTAGTCATTGTTTTCAGATCTAATAATCTTAGAACTACCTTTCACCTGCTTCGAAAACGATTTGGTGTTATTTTCGTTGGATTTTTCTCGCGGAAGAAATATGGAACAAATCATAACTAAAAATCGAATAATCACTCCGAAGAATCGATTGCAGTACGGTGTCTTCGCAATTTCTACGGTATTGTTTAGGTGTCAAGAATTGCAAAAGTGATTGATTGTTTTTACATGACGGAGAAACATTGCAGGTTATTAGTTTTGATTGACATATTACCCGTGACTCTAGCTTATTTGATGTGCAAAATGTTTGGGTAATTCCGTTTCGTTAATTCTAGCGAAAAACCCGACAGAGAGAACAATATTTCAAATCTTAACCCTACCGAATTCATTTAACGTTGCTATTGACGTTCTTTTTTCGACAGTCACTAAGTGACGATTATCTTGTATTAGCAAGCGCAATTCTAGTATTACAATCCGTTTGTGTAATTTGATTGGACTGTTTTCAACAGATTTCGTAATTGATTCTTAGCTTGGTGTTATGATCCTATTGACACTAAGCATTCGTCCAAGCTGGGGTTCGAACATACAACCAACTGTGCTATTCACACACATTCGTATGTCGGGAATAATTCACAGCGCAACCCAAGCAAGGAGAGCTGTTTCGTTCGTTCATTAATTCATGAATATGTGCGCCAGCTGATGACTATGCTTCATGAGGTTAGCATTTGTTAGTTAGCGTTTTCATATTGAAGATGCCTACAAGAAAACTAGATTATAACTTTTAGTTCCGATGAATATTAATTTACATACAAGCCCAGATTTCTACTAAAAATTGGACGTCCAATCAATTCCAATGTAATGCTTCCAAACACTCATACTTCCTAAAGTAATCAATAGATCGGGCTTCTTTTCTCGAACTGGAAGATATGAAACCCCTAAAGAAAAATGGGTCGATGTAGTTTCTATATGGTATATCCTATATAGAAAAATAATCATGGTTGAATTTTGTTGATTCAACTTTGTGCTGAATGTGGTTGACCTAATTTGCATATTATCTTTATGTTTTCATCGAAAAAAGCAAAAAAAGTAGGTAAAAATAAGTTATAAGTTGAGTACTATTTTGTCTCCGTGTACTGAATTAACAATTGACCAGATTTTTGTGTGGACCAACATTATTCTGCCTTAAGAAGGTAAAATTCCTGGTAAAATCTTTTTCTGCAGTTCGATTTATTTATGTTATTCGTTAAGGCGCGTCTCGAACCCGCTAATTTCTCCTATCCGGGGTAAATAATTTTGCCAATTGATCTACACTGGATGTGAAACAAAATTTTTGATAAATTTATCAAAAGACCTCATAAGCAAGTGACAGTTTCTCTTTGTTTACCTTCTCTTTGGTTTCAAATCTGTACTCTAAAAAAAAAATGCAACAGACAGAATTGATCACCAAAAATTCATTTTAAGTCGAATATTTTTAAAACACTCTTGGAATAGATAAACACATATAAGCTATGTTTCTGCAACATTGGTTTCAGGAGCGGCAAGTTCCATAAAATAATTGGGGGTGGAAAAAAAATTACTACAGATCCTTTAATTTAGCAAAAAACGAAACATTTTCATAAAAGGAACGGAGAGGTTGAAGCAAATAAAAATTCACCAGCTCTTGATGAATTTCACAAAAGACTGAATTAGCCAACAAGTTTAGTTTGTGGAGACGAATTCATAAACAGAGTGTCGCCTGCCTGGGATCGGTGGAAGCGCAACAGGCGCTTCTGAATGGTTTCTTCTTTATATATTTGGCCGTTGATGTTGTCAGCTTGTTGATTTTACCGCACCATCAGATAGCCTGCCACACCAAGTACTTCTTAGTAAAATATTCGATATTTTTCTCCCGAAACATCTCCGACATATCAAGATGGGACTTGCTTTTGATCCGCTGTCAGCTCTCCGTGGGTTCTCCTTGAACGATTGTACCACTCGGAAGTAGGTCGAAATGGAGATTATCAACTCTCCCAAGATTCACCTGTCGGACTACTGGCCTGAATTTTCCACTACAAAATTTTCTGTTGAAGAACTTGTTGCTTGGAAGTCACCTCGATTACCTGTTGACAGACTGTAACGAAATTTGGCACATGCAAACATTACACTTCTAACTAGTTTTTCCCAAAATAACATAAATTTTTTTCGAGAGCAGTTCTTTTTAAAACATCATCGAGAACTCAGAAATTAGACAGACCATCCGTACATGTTCTGGCTCACAAGAAGATAAGTGTGAAAAATATTGATTTTTAAATGACACTAGGAAAATATAGAAAGAATAATTTTTTTTAGACCAGGACTATTCCTGTTCCCGATTTCCCGTTCCGGAGCCACGGATTGTTGGACGGGTTTTCGCTAGAATAAACTCAAGTGAATGGTTTTATGAAGTTAAATTATATTTTGATCTGACTTCTGATTCCGAGGTGATTATGACACATGGGCCAAAAAGTCCTTGGCCTAACAAAGAGAACACGATTTTTTTTTTGGTTCAAAATTCACTTTATTCATCAACGTAATCTCCATCAAGAGCAACACAATCATTCCAGTGCCGCTTTAACAATTCAATACGACTTTTGTAGAACAATTTATCTTTTACCTCAGAATAGGCGTCAATTTCAGCGAAATTTTCTACCGGCGAGCATTTTTGTCAGGTCTGCGAAAAGCCAGTAGTCGTTGGGAGCAAAATCTGATAAATACGGTGGATGTATGAACAATACAGAGTTTGTTCAAACATGACCGAACACTGCTCAGAATCATCAACACGTTCTCGTTTTTGGTCAACAGTGAGCAAACGCGGCACCCACTTTGAACAGAGCTTTCTCAAAGTCAAATGCTCATGCAATATAAAGCCAACACGTTTTTTTTATATCTTTACGATGTCATCTACCTCACACAACTTCACTTTTTGATCATTCAAAACGATTTTGAGCATTTTTTAAATGTTTTCTGGTGCTACCGCCTCATTTGGACGTCCACTGCGTTCTGCATCATCGGTGTCTCTACGACCACGTTTGAAGTCAGTAAAGTCTCCATAACACTTTTCAAGCCATTTCTTTGCTTGAACGGATTTTTTTTCCTATCAAGAAGCAGTGTAAAATTAAAACACGAGATTGTTTTTGAGCCATTCCCGGGTAGAAGTGATTTGCAAACAAATATCAAATTCTGTTATTAAAATCAAACATCTCAATGGTAGAAATTAACATTATTTAGTTTGAAATAAGAGTTAAAATATCAAAAATTATAACAAAGCCTGCATGAGAAAATAGCAACAAAATAAAAAATTTTGTCATTGTAATATCAAACCAAGAACAAAATATTTATAGAAGATGAATTTGTCAATTATTTCATATTCTAGCATTAAGAATAGAGTAATATCTTAAGTATTTCTCTTATCTGATTCTGATGCAGTTTATTCAATGGTATTTTATTTGAAGATATAACTACTGGATCAATTTACTTAATGAAATTGAAATAGCTCATCAATAACGAAATAAGATATTATAACTAATTTTAATGTTGAACAGATATTGTACAATGTCTTGATCCCTTGATGAAATATCACGAAAATATCAAGTATCGCTATGATAACACAGAAACATCAAGCCAAGATATGATGGTAAAATTTATTATTATTTTGACCTTTGTTTGCTATTTACACCTACCCGGGTTGTTCTGAAAATAACAACAGTAGCGTCACTCTTAGCACAATAATTCACAACCTAATGAATAGAATATCATGAAATTCTAACAGCTGTCTTTTAAAGGTTAGTATTAACTGAAACAAAAGGTGACTGTAATAAAACTAGCGTCATCTATGTGTTAGGCCCGGGACTTTTCAGCCCATGTGTTAGGGTGGTGAATGTTAAAAATCGACTAACCAGTTTCAGCTGCTCCCGAAGTAGTGTTCAAAAGAAACCGGAAAAGAGCTTAGATCGTTTCCTCAGAGACGGCTTGACCGATTTTCACTGAAACAAGATATAAACTGAATCCGACTTTTGGTTACGGTATTATAGAACTGTGAGTATTTCAACCTTTTTGCACAAAATCGATTATATCTTCAAAGCTTGTCTCAAAACTAATCAAATTTGTAGAACTTGTTTTTAGACGACGACAAATTTAGTTCTTGTTTTCCGATTCCTAAAGCTAGGAAAATAGTAGTCAGAAATTTTAGAATACAGCATGAAAATCGTAAACGAGAAAGACATCATTACACCACTAGGTGGATTCAAACAGGTTTCATTCATGTATTTTTCTTATATGTTGTCTCGTTTGGTACTGATTAAAAGTTAAATTATTTCAGACTGGCTTCAACTGCGCGTGAGCTGGTAATATTGCGTTATCGATTTTAATTTGAATTGAGAAATAAATCGCATTTGCAATGGATAGTTATTAATATCCATTCATCGTAGACAAATAGTTTGAACTGCCTCTCAGATCCCACGTACAGTGGCTTACTGCGATTGAATTTTATCATTATTGTCATTTTTACTAACACCTGCCATAAACGTCACCATGAAATTGAGGCCGGTGCACAGTGAGACAGATGTGGACAAATTTGCTCCAGAAGATTCTTAAAATATTTGTTTCTCAATTTCATTCTGCATCAGAGAAAAATGAAATGTGTTCAAAACAAGTATATTTATCACACACAGGAAATTTGCACCCTATTTTGTATAGAATAATAGTAATTTCCTCATGAGAAAAAAAAAATATCCTAACCTTTTTTTTCCGATCCGCCCATCGGTGTACGGAAAGCAGCGTCATTTTGCAGATGCCGTTAGCCACACCCGAAACGGGACATTTATAATGCGATAATTAAGTACTCGTTCGGTCAATGATATGCAGAAAAATTGCAAAGACGTACTTCGACGACGTTGCATAACCGTATCTGAGTGGATGGAACTTTGCGGGTCACCAACGACGCGGTACCATTGTTGATGCTGTTGATGACGAGGATCTTGCCTCTAGTCCGTACGCCCCTATCTAACGGCTGAGGTGAAATGTGTGCAACCATCTCCTTCTGCTTGGCACACATCTGGAATAGTAATGTGAAGTTGAAGTGGACATTAAAATCTAAAGGTGTGTTAAATTGGTGTTCGAATTCTCTTTATTTTTGTCGTGAATACGACTTACTTTACTATGGGGTGCCTTTTCAAAATTTACCCTCTGAGAGAGTGATAAGTTTTTGATCGTGAGTATCTCTTGTTGTATCTAACGAATCAACATAATTTTTGCTACACGCCATCGGAAATATGATCACAATTTTATGATAAAGTATTCAGTTGTGTGACATAATCTCAAATAATTCAAAATTAAACTTTTCTGAAATGTTTGGTATAAACGAGTATCAAAGAGGATAATTCATAAGGCGCGTTTGCCTTTCTCGTATTTTTGATGCTCATAGGATTTATATAATCTAACTAACAAAAGAATCGAACTTAAACGTGTATAGCAAGAGCATTGAAGTATTTCAATAGTACACTATTGAGAAACCTGTCTCATTTGACCCATGTCAACACCAGCTGTTGGGATTCTTAACTATTCCGTAAGCAGATCAGTTTTATCATTCGACCAGATGAAATGTATTTGTTCAGGAAACTTAATGTAAATTAACCTCACTTTTCTTACAATTTTTAGTGCGAATCCTGCTCGCCCTCAGTACTACGCTTGTAAAGTTTGGAGTTATATTTTAACACCTATTAAATTCACGATCAGTAACAATTGAAATTATATAATTAAAGTTGGACTTACTCTTATAATGTAATTCAACGTGCAAAGCTAACAAATGGCAAAAAGGCAAAAAAAAATACTACCCAAGTAACAATTTTTGTTACGCTAGCTTGTTTATGACTAGTTTGCAACCAGATATTCGAGTGATTGTTACTAACATCTAACCACTTGCATGACTCAAAAAGCGCAGTTTCTACTAGTTGTTAAGTCAGCTAAAAATAAGTTGTCGTTACGTTGTAATGCCATACTGAAATAATTTATCTTTTCATAACATGAAAATAACTTGTTTCCAAGTAAACTAGTTGAAACTTAGTCACCATCGACATTATAAACATTGAATGAATCCAGAATACTTTTCTATCAACAATAAAAAAGCAGAACAGTACTTTAAATCACAAACTTAATACAAGGTACAAATTTCACAACGATTTTAAAACTGTCGAGCGGAATTCAATTGTACTTAACTGTTTTTTATGCGCCTTCAATCGAAATCTGTTTGTAATGATATAAAAAATAAACAACAAAATAACCCTATGTTCAGAATGCTCAAAATTTTTCCAAGTAGAGTGATTTCTCATCATTTTAAATTCATATATCATGAGAACTATAATATTATCACAATCGATGTTCAATCCCTATATTATTTTCTTCGTGTTTATGACAGTGCATAGAACAAAAATGACTTTTCTGCCTTTTACTATTTTTGGCAAAAAGTAGTTTTGAAAAAAGTAATATCCTGGTTTTATTTATGTTTCATACACTTCTTGAGACTCCATATTGTGTTCGCCATATTCAAGCCAACAAAGGTTGTTTTGTTTGCATTTTCGTTATCATAACGTTGGGAAAACCTACCGATAACTATCTGAATCAATGAAGAAATAATATGTTTTAATCTCGTAATATCTAAGTTATTACTACATCAATTCACATAGTAACGATTTACATATACGCTTACGTATTTATAATGGTTTCGCAATCTTTTTTCAACTAGTAGCTAAAACCAAAACTGTGATTAAAGATATGTTAGAATCAAGTAACGATAACTTACAAATGATAGCTAGTTCAATGTTTATGCTATAAAGAAACACTGCCGTCACCTTGTTTTAACCAGCATAACATAAAAAACATGTTCGTGTTCTTGTTGCAACATAGTTGGGCTAAGTGGTATCAGAACTAGTTACGGGTTGCCAATATTGGAGTCAAATAAACTTATTTTCAACTAGTAGCTAGAAATAAAGTTGTGATTAAAGATATGTTTTGATTAAGCTACGATAGCTTATAATTTATAATTTATTCAATATGACAAAAAGATGTGGTGATTTGAAACCTAAATAACTATTTCGTAACTGGTTATGGTATGAAGAAACATTGCTGTCACCTTGTTTTAACCAGTATAACATAAAAAACATATTCGTGCTCTTGTTGCAACATAGTTTGGACTTAGTCGCATTAGAACTAGTTGCGGATTGCTACTTGGGTAAGCTTCCGTGGTTGTTCACGTTTGTCTCCACATTTACTACTATTCCCTTTCCTTACATCCACATTTCATTCCTCCTCGCGCTTTATTGTTCTATCGCTGTCTTTATATTGTTTCGCTGTATGGATTATTAATAATTCTAGGGTAACCAGCGATGCTCGCGATAACAACCAGCCAATCAGAACGCGTTCTGAGACAGAGAACAAAATATCTGCTGCTGTACAACAAATCGTTCGAGAAAATGTTACGAACAGTGTTTAATATCGTAGTCAGTTCCATAATTTGGTCCTTCTGAAAGGGAGGAATGAATCCCGTACAGCATCCGGATAGTTTCTTTCAATGAAATGCAAATCCGAAATGAAATAATCGAAATTAAAATTCTATATGCTGCTATTTTTACAGCCGTTAGGACCGCCCATTAGTGAAAAAGCTACAG
This sequence comes from Malaya genurostris, assembly GCF_030247185.1. Classification (NCBI taxonomy): domain Eukaryota; kingdom Metazoa; phylum Arthropoda; class Insecta; order Diptera; family Culicidae; genus Malaya; species Malaya genurostris. Next base: position 9,733,930 of record NC_080570.1, read on the forward strand.
ACTAAATCACGTAAAAAGAAACCTCTCAACAAAAATTGGATCAGTTTAGGTTCTATCGCCACTGTGAGCAGATGTATTGTGTGTCGTTTGCAAAGCTAGTTTCGCTTCCGACAAGAGCGATTACGTCACAGCTGCCAGTTGTTTGCATTGGTGAAAAAACAACGAAAAGTGGACAACGGTGGACAAAATCACAATTTTCTGAAGAATAACAATTTTCTAAAGAACTATTAAGATTTGTTGCTTGCAATTCGAAGGTAAATATCCTGAGTTTAGTGCAAATTTAGTGATATGTGTGAAATTCACAGTAATCGAGATCAAGTGAAACCTTCTTTGTTTTTGCGAAAAATGTGGAAAAGAGGAATGCTTGCATAATTCATACAATTGATCAACTAATTGATATTCGGAAGTGTTAAGGAACATGTCAGTTGTTTTCGTATTCACGACATCCAGTTATGTCTCTAACATTACCCACCCGCCTTTTTTTATCCTTACAGCTAACCTGAATGATATTGGTTACTAGAGTACAATGACAGCTGTCAAATATAATGTTAAGCTAATGAGTATTTCAGATTCAGATAACATTTCAGATTAATTTCAATTTGTTGCCAACATTATTGTTCGACTGTTTACATGATACAATGAAAGGCAAGGGCTGTCAAGAGTAAACAAAGCGGTTCTTACTTGACGTCATGGAAAAAGTTGAAAAACATTGAATTAAGATTTCTCATCACGAAGTAAAAGAAAGGTAAACGTATCTGCGCATCCAACTCTGCACATTTCAACTCGAACGGAAAGATTTGGCAATACAAAAGTGTTGTCACAACTGTTTGCCTGGCCGTATATTAAAAGGATGCTGCAACAATGAAAACTTTATTACGGTTTCGTTTCTGTTATTTTTCGTTTGAAATTTGACAACGAAAAACTATCGAACGTGGAGTGTTATGAAGACCGAGCTAGCCAACTATGTCGCCATATCGGTGTGGTCTAATTTCAAATCAGATCATAATGATTTGACGCTAATGACATAAGCGAGTGTTTGATTAGTAAATTTTCAAAGGGCAGCTCAGGAACTTTTTGCTGGCCGACTGCAGCTGGCTGACTATAGCTTGGTACGAGTAAAGCGTTGTTTGACTGATATTTATTGCTGATTTTATTGCGACGGATATAAAACGATTTATGGGAGGATCATTTATCGAAGGACTAAAACGTGAAACTTTCTGCAGCCACTTGGAGGGTTTTTTTTTTATCATTACAAGCGATTGGCACCAAACTTAATGTATGTATGTATGTATGTTCAATGGTTCCGCGTACAGCGAAGTGAAGGATCATAAACTTAAAATCAATTTCAATATTCACTGAACATGTTGAGATGTTAAATCTGATTAATCTGCGCGACAAAGTCATTAAAGTTAAATTGCAAAGTTTTTATTGCTGAAAACATATCTTGTTCTTAGTAAAATATACGAGATTTGAGAAGCTATTCTCATGAACAATGGAAACTAAAGACTGTCCCAGAAAGTATGGACGTAACCATAAACCGCTGCCATTTCGCAATGGTTCAGAATCTGTCAATTTTTATGGCTGCGTCCTGTTGGTTACACTCTTCTCTAACCACTTGTGCAGTTGTTTATTCGTTTGCATTAGTTTGTTTCGAAATGCGTGGACTTTCAGCAGAACAACGTCGAAAAATTGTGTACAAATGGTGCACAGAACGCGCACTGTCACTGAGAAAGATAGCAAAAATGGAAGGAGTAAGTGGAAAAGTCGTGCGAAATGCAATCAAAAAGTTCGGTGTGGATAACACTTTTGAGGATAAACCGAGAAAAAAAGGTCCTGCTAACCCTCAGTTGGATAAACGTACACTGAAGGTGTTTGAGCAAAAGAAGGAGGTTTCAGTTCGGGATGTGACCAAAAAAGTGGGCACTTCGAAGTCAAATGTTCTTCGTGCTGAAGAACGTTTGAATCTTCGAACCTATAATAAGCAGAAACAACCAAAACGTAGTCCGAAACAAGAAGCATCGATCAGGCCGAGGGTTCGAAAGCTGTGCAATACGATTCTTGCTGGAAATTTGAACTGCACAATCATGGACGACGAAACCTACGTGAAACTCGATTACAATTCCTTGCCAGGACCACAATATTATACGGTGCGAGAAGGGCGAGTGTTAAACCAGTCCGAGACATCGATTGAAGTCGAAATATTTGGTAAGAAAGCTATGGTCTGGCAAGCAATTTGTAGCTGAGGTAAGATCACCACCACTGCTTCAATGAACACCATCATCAAATATTTGGTAAGAAAGCTATGGTCTGACAAGCAATTTGTAGCTGCGGTAAGATCATCACCACTGCTTCAATGATCAGCGAAATATACATCAAGGAATGTTTACAAAAACGACTTCTACCCATGATTCGAAGCCACAAGGATCCTGTTGTCTGCTGGCCAGATCTAGCTTCTTGCCATTACTCGAAATCAACGGTAGAATGGTATACTACCAAAAATGTCACTTTCGTCCCGAAAGACATGAATCCACCAAATTGCCCACAACTTCGACCAATTGGGAAGTTTTGAGCATTAACGAAGACACATCTTAGGAAACATGTCTCGACAGCCGAAACCATTCAACAGTTCAAAAACGATTGGAAAAAAGTGTCAAAACTTGTCGCAAAGAAGTCTGTACGGAATTTAATGAGAAACGTTCGCAAGAAGGTGCGCCAGCTAGTCTACAATGGCTAAGTAGCAAATGTTGAGAATAATATTCTGTTGTTGTAGTCTAATATTATCAGAATATCGAATAAAATTTGAATATCTAACACTTGTGAATTATTTACAGCGAAATCAAAGTGCGTCCATACTTTTTGGGACAGTCTTCAAATTCTGTTGAACATATGAACAGCTGAAAGGAAATGCTTAATATAAAAACAACTGTCAACTCCCGGCAGAGATGCTTGGTAAAACTTTCAAGCCAGCATACAAGAAATCATCCAATGCAAGTATAAAATTTTATGAGTATGACGAGAAAAAACAAACAAGATGTAAATTTCATGATATAACAGTTTCAGAAACCTGTAAAATGACACCTGTGATTCTGACGCTCATAAAATTCGCTACTCTGCGGTGATTCCACCGCATTCTGTGCCCAGCTGAAAACCACAATAAATTGGAAACCTGTGCTGTGAGTCGCAGATCTGACAGTTTCTCTCATTCGATATGGCCGCCATCTTGTAGTAAATTTGTGAGCGTCATTATCGAATTGAAAGATTTTTAAATAAAATAATTTAACAAAACCATCGATCTACATGCTAAATGTGTTTCTGAAGGGTGATTTTTAATCCTATACCTATAGGATTTGATTTTCAAAAAAATAAAAGCAAAAAATTTGACAAAATTGATGCAATCTATTGAAATCGATAGAACGATCAATATAATTTAATGTTTGAAAATAATTTCATACAAATGTTGGCCGCGGTTCCGCTTTAGATGACCCATGCGCAAGGTCCAATTTTTGCATACTCTCTCCAACATATTAGCCAGTATTTCACGAATAAATGCTTCAATATTGACTTCCAGTGCGTCGATCGTTGCGGGTTTATTCTTGTAGACATGAGCCTTAAGAAATTGTCCAAAAACGTTAAATCACACGATCTAGGTGGCTAATTGACGTGAGATAAACTGTTCACCGAAACCGGTTCTAAATGTGGTAATTGTTTCGCGTGCCGTGTGGCATGTGGCACCGTCTTATTGAAATCACATGTCAGGCATGTTCAATTCTTTCATTTTTTGGAAAAAAAAAAACACGGTAGCACTTGCCATTCACAGTAACGTTTCTCCCATCGTCGCCTTTGAAGAAGTACGGGCCGATGATGCCACCGGCCCATAATCCACACCAAATAGTGACTTTTTTGGGATGCATTGGTAGCTCTTGCAATGCTTCTGGTTAGCCTTCACTCCAGATGCAGTAATTTCACTTATCGACCTATCCATTCAACCAGAAATGAGCTTCGTCGCAGAACACAATTTTTTCGATAAAAAAGTGGGTCTTTCTCCAACTTTGTCCATTCATGACTAAATTATAGACCAAACGACGATTCATGATTAAAATATAGACCAAACTGAACAAGTTTGACAGAGACACAAAACTCGATTCTCTCGTGATCTTTCAAAAACAGTGTTGCCAAAAATATACTCGCAAAAAAAATCTCGCTTTATTTTTAAATTTATATTTTATAATGAAGAATAGAAAACATCTTCGTATTGGCAGGCATCCTGAAAAGTTTGGTCTCGGGAGGATTCCTCTCGACCTTTCTTCGGCTGACTTCACGACATGTAAATCAAATGAAATAGACATCAGTTGAATCGAAAATATGCTTTAAAACCGAGATCGGTGTTAAATTAAATAGGAATGCATTGATTTTTCAATGAACAAGACTGTATAGTTGAAGAAACGCTTGGTTTTACTTTCAAAATATATTGAAAAATAAATGAAGAACTGTAAAGTAAACTTTCCATTCAATTGCCTGTTCCAAGTATTTGCATGAAAATTGATGTAAATTTACAAAATATTTTTATCTGTGAACGAAATGCAGTGAGTATAGAAAAATGTCTTATGAAACGATGATAATTCTGATAAATATTTACACCAAAAACAAACTAAGTGTTTCTTAGTAACATTCAAATCTAACAGAAAGTTACTATCCAACGTAAACTTTTGACAGTGAACCGAAGTCACCGAGAGGACGCCAAAACTGTTCAGTTGACACAAGACCACCAAGTAGGCTGTGATTCTCACCTTACCGTATAGTGAAGTTGGCAATTACAATAAAAAACCTAGAAAGCGGACGGACGGACACGAGATGCAATATTCAGTTTTAGCTAGTGCCTACGGTGTTTGACGACCATTGGTGGGTGTCATGAAATCACGTGACCCCGTAACAAATATCGAAATTGAATGAGATGTGCGCAAAATAATTGCCTGCAATTACGGTGGTTTGGGAGGACGTGACGCATCCGTAAGCTCATTGAATCAGAGAATGAAGAAAAGTGAGTACGCCAATTTATTTATTATATGGTAATTATCTGTGGACCGTGTCGGTGGCCAAAGCTTTTGGGAAATATTTGATTTAATTTCTTTTCGAATGTGATGAAAACAAACAATTTTGCTAAGATCGAGCGGACCACGATCAGTTCCCCGAATTGAGAAATTTATAATTCTACAGCACTTGCATCGATTGCATAAGAGAAAATCAACGTCAAAGCTGAATAAGTGCTAACAATCACAAAAGAATTATTTTCACAATCGGGTGCAAAAACATCAGCCTAGCGAATGCAAAAAACGACCCGATCAGCAAGCGATGTTAAATTTTGAATAAAACATAATTTTCGTATCATTTCGTTAGTCTAACAAGCATAAAAGAGTAACCATTTTTGACAGCATTTTTTTATACTCGGCAGATGGGGAAATCTGCATCAATGATCCCCATCTCGTTACTTTGGGATTGAGTACTAGAGGCACTAGAAACAGCTATTCCTTAATACATGCAAATGTGTTGCAATAAGCGATCGCTCGGCAGGCAGCAAGCAGCGGATTTGCACCGCGATCAGCTGAAATTGTTTGTAAACAAACCGAAAGCTTGAGTTCAACGATTATTTCATACTTTCGCCAGAGGCAGGCCACGTGATGTTCGGCTCCCGGTCCAGTGCAGCTGCTCTGAAACGCTATACGAGTCTGCGTGAGCAGCGTGGTTTGAGGTCATAGCGAGATAACCTTCTCCGATGCCGTGATCAATCGAACATTCGGGAGGCTTGTACTGACACGGCCGTGATACGGATTCCGACTGAAACTGGCGCAATGGGGGAAAAATGACACCCAGCTTTCGTTTGTTTTATAGATCGGATCCTCGTTCCTCCATTCGTTGTGATGAGTATGAATATGGTGATCGAGGTGACAGCATTGTCCTCTGTTTTTTTGAAGTATTTGGTATTGCTAAGCGATTTTTATACATTTAAATCATCATTTTTTGAGATCAATGAAAGCAAAGACGTTTTGCCACATGTCAGAAATTACATCATTCTTTGATTTCCTAATATCAAGAAATGTTGTGCAAAAATCAAAACAACTTTTTTCTTTGGTGGCTTATTAAATATTAAAGGACGTTCACTATCTAAAATACCTGCTCGGATAGAAAAAAATTAATCAGCTAATAAAAGTCTAATGAAGCAAATTTATTGGCAAAAAGTTTGCACCGTTGGCCTTGATCATGATTTATTGCTGTTCAACTCAAATTCAGACGTGATGCATTTCGACAAAAACTTAATCTTTGTGCCTCTTGAGCCGGAATCAGATAGATGCCTGTCGATCGATGTCGTATAACATGCGAAATTTTAGTCATTCAACTTGGCTTAGTTGAAAATGTGCAATTTGGAAACTTTACGAAGTGGAACATGCTGACCTTAGGTGGTCCGTCATAAAGGATTTGAGCTTTGAGCTCAAATCATTTAATATCTGGACGCACTGCTAATTTTTAACACTTCACTTTCAGGCGGATGAGTAATGTCAGAGACATTACCGAATGACTGTTGAATGCATTTGTCTCGATTGCGAAAAAGCAGTTGGTCTTTCCATATTTCTCTGATTTAGGATCCGGAATTGGACCCGTAATATGGTAAGTCTTGGATTCAGGTTCCTGTTTCCAAATCTGAATCTGATCCGGCTGGGACAAAAAAAAACAGGAACACAAGGTGATCGTTCAAGTGGAGAGCGATCTACAAAGTATTCGTGCCTTGGGTGGCTGACAACGAACAGTCATGGATCGAGTTAGATGGAGAGGTATGCTTGATACAGCAAAGGATACCCCAATACTATATCTGCTAGATCGATCGGGATTCTGTACCTTTATTCAAAACCAGAATTACAGACTGCTAGATTTCAATTTCCTACTTATAACTTGATTTTTGACCTTGACCTGGATTCTGAACCTGAATTCTAGACTCCGAAGTAGGACCTGAATTCTGAGTCTCAATTTTACACCTCAATTCTGGATCTGGATTCTGAGTCTGGCCCTGAATTCGTGATAATTAAGGTCGTTCGCCGGGCATTTGGATCTAGTTTCTGGGTTAGAATTCGAGTTATGAACCGGGACTTTAGGCCTGGAATTCTGTATCTGGACTCTGGACCTGGATTGAGGATCGAAAGTCTGAACGTGAATTCGGTACCTGTATTTTGAACGTGAGTTTTTAGGTCGAATTTCAAACCTGATTCCAGAACCTGGACATGAACTCTAGACCAGAATTTCGGACTTGGACGCTGGATCCGAACTCCGGACCTGTTCCTAGATTTATGACCTTGACCAGAACTCTGAGCCTAGATATTGGGCCTGGATTCTGGACCTGGATCCGGATTCTGGATCTCGGTTCTGAACTTCAATTCTTATACAAATTTTGTAGTACCAGGACTCTGGACCAGAGCCTGAATTTGAGTTTTGAAACTGGATTTTGTACCTTCATTTTGGATTTGGACTCTAAACCCTAGTATTGGATTTGAAATCTAGAATTGTTTTCCGGACCTAGAATCTGAATTTCGGACTTGGACCTTGATTCTGAACCTAGACTGCAGACTTTGGTCAGACCCTGTCAGCTTGGAGCGATCTCAATCTTCAGTTCAGCAACGCCATCGCACGGCGTCTAATTTACTACCTCAGGACTTGGACTTAAATTCTGAACCCAAATTCTAAAATTGAGCTCTGAACCTGGAGCTGAATTCGGGATCTGGATTTTGAACCTGGATTCTGAACCGGAATTTTGAACCTGGATTTCATACTTGGACTTGAATTCTGGATCAGGATTCAAGACCTGAGTTCAAGACCCGAATTCTAGACATGAGTTCGGTACCCGGACTAAGAACCTGAATTCTGGGCTGGTAATCTGAACGTAGACTCTTGACTTGGATTTTGAATCTGAGCTTCGAGACCGAATTTTAAAGGACTATTCACACATTTCAGTTCCGTGACGGTTCAGTGAAAGTGCCTTCAGTGCGCCGTCAGTGTTCTTTTTTATCGGTACCCTTCCGTTCCGTTTCCGTGCTGTTTCCGTTCCGGCACAGCCAATGCAATGACATACCGACTTCAGTGAAAATGAAAAATATCGGTGACGACGAATTTGAGTTTGTCGGACGGACGCGACACTGACGGCGAGCTGCACTGAAACGGCACTGTGCTGGATAGGTGTGAATGCGCGCATAGAAAACGAATGAAATAATATCAGTATCCGTGCACGGTGTTGTGCCGGCACTGAACCGGACCGGATATGTGTGAATAGTCCTTAAATCTGATTTCTGTACAGGAATTTTAGAGCAGAATTTCGGACCTAGATGTTGGATCAAAATTTCGGACTTGGACCAAGATTTTCAACCATGACTTGGATTCAACCATGACCTGGAAGCAAGACCTGAATTCTGGATTTTGATTCTGAGCATTGATTCAGCTCCTAGTTTCTGACCCTGGATCCTGAGCCAATACTTGGTCTTGAATTCTGGGCCTAAATTTTGTACATGGAATTTGGATCTGGGTTCAGGAATTAAATTCAAGATCAGAGCTCCGGAACTGGATTCTGGATCAATGATCCGAACCTGTTCCTAGATTTTGACCTTGATCTGGATTATGAACGTGAATTCTGTAACTGGATTCTGAACCTTGGTTCTGAATCAGGGTCTGGATTCTGGACCGGATCCGGAATCTGAGTCTGGATTCTGGATTTTGATTCTGATACTAATTTTAGGAACTGAGTTCTGGACCTGGGTTTGAGTTCTGTAACTGAAATTTGTAACAAGATTTTGGATCTGGATACTTTAGTACAGCCCAGACCTGAATTCCGGACCAAGGTGTTTGATCATGACCTGCGTTCTCAACCTGTTTCTTGGATCTTAATTCAGGACCTGGATACTGGACCCCGATTTCGGACCTGGATTCTGAACTTTGAATCTGATAATAATTATTGGACCTTTGCTCATGACCAGAATCTGGATGCTGGACTTGGACTAGAGTTTTATACCTGAATTCTGCACCAGTATTTTGGATACGGGCTCTGAACCTTAGTAATAGATCTGAAATCTAAACCAGAATTCTGGACCTGTACAAATATGTTTGATCCTGAAATTTGAAGCTGGATTTTGGATCTGAATCCTGGACCTAAATTTTGGATCTGTATACGGATTCTGGATTCTGGACTTTGATTCTGTTACTAATTTCAGGACCTGGCTTCTGAACTATGAGTTCAGGACCTGAAATCTGTTCCTGAATTTTGGATGTGGGTTTTTGACTTTAGTACTGCATCTGAAATCTATACCTGAATTCCGGACCTGGATAAAAATGTTTGACCAAGCCCTGAATTCTGAATCTGAATCTTGGAATCCTGGACCTAGATTTTGGACCCGGACCTGAACTTAAGATATGAAATCTGGGCTTTGATCTGAATACTGGACTTGGGTTTGAGTTTTGGTACTGAACTATGCACCAAGATTTTTTATGTGAATTCTGGATCTTAATATTGGATCTGGAAATTAGATCTGAATTTCGCTCTTGGATTCTGGATATAGAATCTACCCAAGATTCTGGACCTTAACCTGGATTTTGAGTTTAAATCAGATATTTGGACCTTGAACCAGATTGTAGATTTGGATGACGAACTTTGATTCTGATTCTAATTTCAGGTTCCGGGTGGTTTTAACTCTAGACCTGAATTCTGTACTAGAATTTCGAATCTGGGTCCTGGACTTTAGTAATGGATCTGAAATCTAGACCTGAATTCGGGACCAGTACTTATATGCTTGTCCCGGGTTGGCGGTTCAATGCATAAGGCACTGGTCTTACAAACCAGTTGTCGTATGTTCGAGCTCCGGCCTGGCAGGATTCGTAGTGTCAGTAGAAGCGTAGCACCAGCCATGCAATGATTCTGTACACTCTCTGAATCGGCTGCGAAGTCTGTTGAAACAGAAGGTCAAATTCCACTACAGAAAAGTAATACCAAAGCTTAGCTTACCTATATGCTTGACCCTGACCTGAAATTTGAATTTTTGGATTTTGGATCTGAATACGGATTCTGAATCCTGGACTTTGATTCTGATACTAATTTCTGAACGAGGACTTAAATGCTGGACTTGGATTTGAGGTTGGACCAGGATTTCAGATCTGGGTTCTGGATCTGAATTCTGAAGCTGGTTTTTGGACCTGGATTCGTATTCTTGGATGACTTGGATTCTGAACGTGAACTCTGTATAAGGATTTTGGATCTTTGTTCAGGATCTTAGTACTGGATCAGAAATCTATACCTGAATTCTGGATAAGAATTTGGAACCTGACCCTAGATGTTTGTCAATTAGCTGAATACTGAACCTGGAAAATCTTGGATCTGTATTCTGGATCTGGACCTGGATTCGGGAACTGGATCCGGATTTTGGATTCAGAATCAGAATCTGAATGCTGGATCCTGGATTTGAGTTCTGCGCCTGAATTCTGTACCAGGATTGTGGATCTGGATTCTAGACTAGGTCCTGAATTGTGGACCGACTGTTTTAAACCAACCAGAATGAATGAGATGGATCAAATTATCACTATTCATGCCGAAAAAGTAACCAACGCAGGAATGAAAGTTCGCTCACTTCATCAGAACCGTCGGCCGAGCATGAGAAAGGCAAGTACGCGTCATAAGCTTTTCTTTTTTCAGTATGGACAAAAATGATGTTGTTGCGTTCAGTACAACAATATTTACGATTGAAAATAATTTTTTTCTTCCACAGCGCTAATTTAGAAAAGGCAGCGCAAAGTAAAGTAATACGTTTTCTGATAAAGAAGATTTTGCTTGCAATTCCTTCAGATTTAAAACATGTTTTTGTGAGTCTACGCAAAGGCTATCGTGCAGAACCACACTGCACACTGATGGACGACAGAAAGTATGCAAGAAAGGGATTCCGTGGAGTTTCTCTGGCAAAAAAATGTTCACTATCAGTTGAAGAGATGTTTTAAGCAGGTATTAAATCATTTTTGCTGAAACGAGACAAATTTGGCAAGCGATTTGCAGTTGCAGACAAAAACTTAAGTTTACTCTACAAATAAGTCCATAAACTCGAAGTTATATCAATCATTCAGTTGCTCAAATGCCCTGCGCCGTTCGCGGAGAAGCAAGATTTAGTTTTCATTCAACAACCGAATTTCACAAAATGCCTACAAGGCAGTAATGTTTGTCGGTTGGGGTGACTCGTGTTCGCCCCCGGCTGCACGCCTCAGGTTTCGACACACGCCTAACCAAAATTTGTTAATAAACTGCACATTTTTCACGAAAAATCAAACCTGACCGGACTTTGGTTAGACACACCTTTAAAGAATTGCGACACCGGTTATTGTGGACTCATGAGTCTTCCTCTATTTAGGTAACGCATATCAGCACTTGAAAAATGGTAATCTTAGAGATATGCTCAATTTGCAGAAAAAACGGGAAATTTTTCTTACTTAGCCGCCCCTTTCACTTGTCTACTTTTCCTGTCCAACATTCGAACGGAACACGTGCCAAATCCGAAAAAAAAAGTTTGCATAACCTTCAAAGCTCAGTGTGGCTTATTGACACTCTGTTGAAACAGGTTTCATCACCTTTTCTCTACTCACCGGTTTCGGAATGAACCGGTCAGTGACCGAACCGAGCCTGGTTCCTACAATGATTACTGAAACCCGAATTTGTCCATCGAAATAAATCAATACGATGGACTGGGATGGTTTGGTATGGCACCGACACGTTTTAAAACCAGTTGTGACAGACTTGCCGACACTGGATGGACACTTCTATGCCGTGTCTGGTGATGCAAAGGTGGCATAAGAATTCAAACTATTGCTGCAGGTATTTTTGTATCTCGAAACAAACACTGCAAGCATTATAACGATAGAAAGTCGAGAGTAAAGTGAAAAAAAAATAACACACTTTAAAAACAGAAGAGTAATTGGTACGCTGAAAATTTAAATGTTCAAATGCTCCGAAAATCTAATCTGAGTTCAAGAAAACTTGACGTTTGATTTCGCTACCATGCGGAACACGCCGATTGAAGGCTCAATGAATAACCTTAAGCAAACAACACCGTATAGTAAAATCAATGTTTACTGTGACGGATGAAAAGCTAATGCGAAGTCTTGTTTGTTTGTTTCCTTTCATAGGCAGTAGGCTGACGCGTATTTTCATCCATTCGGATTCCACAAGCTCAGCCAATTTGGAATAGTGACCTTGTCTTTCATTTCAAATCATTTGTTTCAGATATGCTGGTTGCGGTTTCTTTCATACTTCATTAGCTATGAGATATTTTTATTTTAGTTTTTCAACATTGACATGTCTCTTTTTATGGGTCTTTATTTATGTGAATGTTCAATGTTGCGTGTTTTTTCTGCGAATGTTCGAAGTTATGTGGTTTTTATGCTATTTTTTCATGTGAAAAACTCTGTGCGCTCCAATAACCTATTACGGTTTTCGTTGCCGCAAAACTAATATAAATAACAACAACAACAATAACAACAATAACAACAATAACAACAATAACAACAATAACAACAATAACAACAATAACAACAATAACAACAATAACAACAATAACAACAATAACAACAATAACAACAATAACAACAATAACAACAATAACAACAATAACAACAATAACAACAATAACAACAATAACAACAATAACAACAATAACAACAATAACAACAATAACAACAATAACAACAATAACAACAATAACAACAATAACAACAATAACAACAATAACAACAATAACAACAATAACAACAATAACAACAATAACAACAATAACTAGTTACTACTTTTTCTCACCTGTCAGGCAAATTTCGAATTCCACCTCGATTCAAGTTTGAAGTTTATTTTCGATTTCGGCGAACGAAGTAAACCGATGATCGTTCTGCATCCGACGGAAGAACCAGTAATCAGAGGGAGCAATGTCAATCAAATACGGTGGGTGCGGTAAAATGTCCCACTTGAACGATTTCAAATATTTTTTTACGACTTTCGTTACTTGTATTTATTTGTCTGTAAAATTCTGTACGAATGGAATATTGCGTCATTTGACAAGTTAAGTAGGGCTCCCTATTTCATCTCATTTGTAAGGACGTCGCCTTCAAACCCCGATTTAGCCACTAAAATCACTATAACTATTTCATATTACTGCTTCATTCGCCTTGCTCCACGTTGAGAATTGATTCACATTGCTTGAAAATTTAACTAATATTCATAAAACAGCTAAAAACACTTATGATGTGTTCACTACTCTGCTCCTAATTCCATCTCAATGGATTTTTATCCATCCTATCGTTGATCCTTAATTCATCCTATAAATTAGCAATGGCGACAGCAATCAAAACAAAATATTCCACTATTACACTCTCACCCATGCGTATGCGGCTGCCAGATGGCTGACTAAACGCCGCCAGCTGGAAAAATATGGCTTGCAGACATTCTGGTGACCGACTGCCTTACCGCTGCCACATATACAACTCAAACGATACAACCGTACCCACCAGGATTTTTCCACATTATTATTATTGGTAAAAAATTTACTCGTTGAATTATCTAATTAATGGGGCATCTTTTAACATCATTTTTTAGTGAAAACAAATAGAACAGATATAGACTTTATATGCAAAGTAATACATATTTTCTATGAAAACATCTGGCATCTTTGTGCACAGCCGATGAAACACTCACACACACTTCACAGCGTTATGTTGGCGTATAGCGGAATGAAACCAGTGCTACTAGATTTGCCACAATGGTTATTTCATTAGTATTTAACACGCTCTTTCTGGTAATATTCAGAGCCAAAACAGCTTTATTTAAATATTAATATCAATAATACAATTAAACTAATGTCACGGATACCAAAAACATACTTTTTGATAATAATTTGAAGAAGAAAAACAATTTATTTTTTTTTAACAATATGAGATAACTTGGCAACTTTGCAAAACCAAATAAGATGAAAACAAAGCGCAATCAAGTGAACTAAGTGAAAAACTTTCATCTCATATTTTAAAAGACTTTTATTGTTTGTCGGGTAGTTTTTGAAGTTTTAAATCGTTAATTAAACAAGTGGCAAGTGATCATTACTAATTATGAAGTCATCCAGCATTCAATGGTAGTGTAATTGTGCGAAAAAGTGATCATGTTTTGAGACGAATCGATTAGTAGATAATCAGAAACATGACGAACTGTAAATCTTTAGACGAAAATGTGTCCTAAATTGAAAAGTGAGTTTATTTTTAATGAAAAAAACGATAAACGAAGAATTTGAAACCATTTCTTTCAATGGGAAAGTGTGACAATAGCTTTTATAATCATTTTAAAACATTTCAATGTTTGGTTCAGGTAGGTTGTAAAATATTATTCATGTTCAAAGTAATGAGGTGAAGGGATGAGATGGAAATAGGAGCTCAGATGAAATAGGGAGCCGTTACCCTAGTTATGAATTGTATCGTTTGTAGAATTATTTCACCTGTACAACTCATAATTTTTTTGTCGCGAATACGACTTACTTTACTATGGGGTGCCTTTTCAAAATTTACCCACTGAGAGAGTGATAAGTTTTTGATCGTGAATATCTCTTGTTGTATCTAACGAATCAACATAATTTTTGCTACATGCCATCGGAAATATGATCACAATTTTATGATAAAATTTTCAGTTGTGTGACATAATCTCAAATAGTTCAAAATTAAACTTTTCTGAAATGTTTGGTATAAACGAGTATCAAAGAGGATAATTCATATGGCGCGTTTGCCTTTCTCGTATTTTGAAAGCTCATAGCTCAGTGATCTGTGGAAGGATTTATATAATCTAACTACCAATAGAATCGAAATTTTTCAACTTAAACGTGTATAGCAAAAGCATTGAAGTATTTCAATAGTACACTATTGAAAAACCTATCTCATTTGACCCATGTCAACACCAGCCAATCAGAACGCGTTCTGAGGAAGAGAAGAAAATAGCTGCTGCTGTACAACAAATCGTTCAAGAAAAATGTTCCAAAAAGTGGTGAATATCGTAGTGAGTTCCTCAATTTGGTCCTTCTGAATGCTAGAAACGAATCCCTACAGCATATTGATAGTTTCTTTCAATAAATTATGCAAATCTGAAATGAAATAATCGACATTAAAATTCTATACGCGGCTATTTTTATAGCCGTTAGGACCGCCCATTAGTGAAAAAGCTACAAACGAAATCACATAAAAGGAAATCTCTTAACAAAAATTGAATCAGTTTGGATTCTATCGCCACTGCGAGCAGATGTGTTTTGTGTCGTCTGCACAGCTAGCTTCGCTTTCGACAAGAGCGATTACGTCACAGCTGCGAGTCATTCGCATTGAAAAAAAAAAAACGGTGGAGAGCATTACACAATATCAGCCGTTCTAATGGCTCTAAAATTTTTCTAAAGAACTATTAGGATTTGTTTTTCGCAAATCGCAGGTAATTATCCTCAGTTTAGTGCAAATCAAGAACAATTTGGTTATATTTGTGCACTTTTCGCTGTGTGAAATTCACAGTAATCGAGATCAAGTGAAGCCTTTTTTTGCGAAAAATGTTCCGAGTTCAATATCGCAGAGAATTACGCAATTTGACCCTTCTGAATGCTGGAAATGAATCCCTACAGCATATTGATAGTTTTTTTCAAAAAATTATACAAATCCGAAATGAAATAATCGACATTAAAATTCAATATGCCGCTATTTTTATAGCCGTTAGGACCGCCCATTAGTGAAAAAGCTACAAACGAAATCACATAAAAGGAAATCTCTTAACAAAAATTGAATCAGTTTGGATTCTATCGCCACTGCGAGCAGATGTGTTTTGTGTCACAGCTGCCAGTAATTTCGATGGATGAAAAAGCAACGTTGGAGAGCATTATAAAAAATCAGCCGTTCTAATGGCTCTAAAAGTTTTCTGAAGAACTATTAGGATTTGTTGTTCGCAAATCGAAAGGAAATATCCTCAGTTTAGTGCAAATCTAGAACTAGATCTAGATTTTTCCACTTTTCGCTGTGTGAAATTCACAGTAATCGAGATCAAGTGAAGCCTTCTTTGTTTTTGCGAAAAATGTGGAAAAGGGGAATGCTTGCATAATTCATACAATTGATCAACTAATTGATATTCGGAAGTGTTAAGGAACATGTCAGTTGTTTTCGTATTCACGACAACCAGTTATGTATCTGACATTACCCACCCGCCTTTTTCTGTGTAGTATTTTTTCTTCTTGAGGCTATCATAGAAGAATCATTTTACATCCCCAGTAATTCGTTGTAAAAAAACCCTCTCTTTGTTGCCTTTGAATCAGCTGCTCACAAGTGAAAAATCAATGTCTTTCGGTGCCAGTTCATAGGTCACCCAACTGCCTTGCTTTCGAATCATTCCCACGGATTTTAATCGTACAGAAACTGCTTGTTCAGTTCAGTTCCAATGATTCTGTAAGCTCCTCTTGTGTTTGACTCGGATCTTCATCTGGTAATGCCTCCAACTGTTCGAATGTTTTGGTTGTCCTGAGCGAGGTCTGTCTTGAATGCTGAAATCTTAATTTTTGAAACGTCGAAACCCGTCCCTACATTATTTATCAGTTTCAGCATCGTCAAATGTTTTTATGCATTATGGTGGAGAATTATTTCAAATAAAACAGAAATCTAAAACTTGCCAAAAATGCTGCTACGTTAACATAAAATTGTTCATAATAGATTATTTATCTTAAATCTTTGAATCCCGTTTCAAGCCAACACACGAAATTTACGTATTCATAGATGTATATAAAAAGAGCGTAGTATTTCACTTAAATTTACAATTCAAAGCGTGTAAAGATAAGTCATGTCATTGATTTCTCAGTTATGTTAGCTGAAGTTTACATCGAAACAGACACAACAATTATTTTTACATGTTAGTAGATGTAAAGTTATGTCATCACCGAAGAAATTACGGCTTGCTTGAAATTACGTCTCGTGTAAATTTGTAGTTGAACGTTATTGAACTGAAATTTTAAACTGATTTAAATATGTATCAAACATATCACATCTTTCCAGAACCAGTGCAAATATACATGTTTCACTCTCAAAAATATGTCAAAATGCTTCAAATACGTGTTAGAAATGCTGTGAAAATAAGTCTTATTTGACGTTCGTATTTGTCGGTCTTAGAAGACGTAAATTTACACGTTTTCATGTGTGTAGGTTGAAATTGAAAATTATTTCAAATGAAAACGACATTATATTTAATCAGCTGGAAAAAAAGTGTAGAAGAACGTAGATTTGCTCAATTATTTTCTATGTTCTCAGCACGAAAAAATCGTGTAAATTTACGTCTTGATAGAAACACATTGAGGGAGCGTCTCAATCGATCTGAATTTACAATCCAAAATATGTGAAACTATGCCATGCCATGTTCATTGATGTAATATCAAGATACATCGATTTACCTCAAGAGTAATTTTTCAAACTTCTCGGAATGTTTGTGGTTATGAAACCAACAACCCAACTTGTGTTGTAAAAAAAATTTCACCTAAAATTATGCTTTAGGAAAATGAAGACCAGAAAAAATCCAAGATCCGCATGTTCAAAATCGCTGGGTAATCGCCGTGTTTGAAGTAATCTCAGTAGACTATGCAGCATATGAATGCGGATCAATATCGAATCGAAGTAACCCGCTTCGACAGATGAATAATGTGAACAGCTGTGCCTGTTTGGCTGAGTCCGAAGCGGATACCGAACAGAGAAGCAGGCCCGTAGGCTTCCTTTAACAGAGTGTTGATGGATTACTCACTTCATTTTCCACCTGAGTTCGGGGCACGGTTTAGACTGAATTGATTCGCTACTGACATGCAGTTGAAGTTGAGGTTGGTTGGTTAATAAATTATCAATAGGTTTTTTGGGCCGGTGATCTGACGATTGGAAAGGTGACCTCTTGGAGCCGCTCAGATGGCCATGGTTATGTTATACATTTGGCAATCGTTTGAAAAATTGTTTTTTTTTCAGTCGATGTATACGTAACGGATTGGTTACCTGATTGTCTTTCATTCTTCGTTTATCAACAATACATTGAAATGTGATTTGCTTGCAGGGTTGGTTGGCATTTTGGAAATCAATCAATATCAGCGTGAGACGCGTTTTTCGTAAATATGATCTTTAGCTTAGCTTTTTTGTTCAATACTACTAGCACTCAGAATTAAGTTTTGGTACAGAGTCCAAAAGCTTCATGGTAATAAAAAACTTAGTAAGACTTTATCGGAATTTATTGACGTACGAACAGCATAACTCTATTTAACACATTTCCCAGTAATTGTTTTAAAATATCGTTCAACTAAACCTTGGGAACAAACAAAGCAGGCGTTGACTGCTTGCATCTGCACTGCACGGAACCAGAAAGCTAATTTATTTTTTCTACTTTCCAATTTCGAAGTTTCGTTCAATAACCTAATTTTAGGTTCAGGGGCTGAAAGAAAAGATTGGAAAAAACTCAAAATAAGGAGAAATTAATCATTTTGTATGTACTTTTCTTCTTCTCTGTGTAATATTTCATTTATTAATAAATATCTCAAATTTTATCAAAATAATCATTATCTGATTTAATGGAATGTAATTACAATTTTTAGCATTATGGAGATATCCACTGCTTTGAAACCGTGAACCATTGAAGCTGATGCTACTCCAACTTCAACAATCCGATGAATGGAAGGCCTAAATCACCGCAGTGTAAGTGTTTTTTTTTTTCGTTTCGCTTGTATCCCTCGATGGAAAATACCGATGACCGCAACGGATGAATAAGGCGTCATTCCCGGGACGGTTGACCGGCGTCATCGGATGCCCTCTTATCAGTGCTGCGATTACATCGACGGATCGCTCGATCGAAACCGTCGATAATGGCCGCAAATATATGCCGATCGCTCAAATTCTCACCGGAGGGCAACCGTCAAGACAACGTGCTTCCCCGGGACCCGGCGAACGATGCTAACTCTAGTGCTAATTGTTATTGAATCAGCTGCATTCAGAACATCTCGGTGACGTGCGAACGAACCAAAGTTTCACCCTTGCCTCTTCGCGCTTTGATAGTTTTTCTCGGATTAGTGTATCTCACGGAAGTTGTTTGATTTGAGGTTATAATTAAACCAAAGTAAATATTAATGAATTTGTCGTACATCGCTTCCAGCTCGATTATTGTCGATGGGCGTTCAGCGTTCAGAAGTTCGTTTTGAATGCAATTTCGAAAAAATGGCACTCACATGACATGACGCCGATTGATGCTACTGTAATAACGCTATACTGTTAGGTGGATTTAACTTTCGCTGAACTAGCCTAGCGATGGCCGCTTCAACATGGATGACCAGTCTTTCTTTCTTGCGAAATAATCGCACTAGACACTAAATAACGAGAACAAAGGAAAACGTCACTGAAAGAAGAGATGACAACAAACTCACAATTACAGGCATTACATGACGAATGCAAGAAATCAATTAAAAGTTTTACTGACATTGAAAACCACTCAATAATTTATGCCGGTTATCTCAGTTTGACTAGAATTCATTTGTTGCCCAGCAGGGAGAACAATCCCAGAAGAACAAGTTTCGTTCTTCATTGTTTTGCATCATCTCCGACAATTTTCTATGTGCCAACATAGTTCCAGTTGAAGGTTACCTACAATATTTATTTTATCTAAAATTAGGTTATTGAACGGAACATCAAGATTGAATAGAAAATACTTAAAATCGGGTAGTTTTCTGGTGCCGTGCAGATCCAGCCATTTGGCAGATAATTTTCACTTGGAACCACAATCATAGCAACCGTATAACAAATGGCATCAATACAACATTCAAACAACAGTCAGGCATTGTAAAACCAGCCTACTATGGTCGTATTTACAAACCTTTTAGGTAAATCGAACATTGAATGGATAATATCCAATAATAAGCTGTCAGAAATAATTCATCATAAATTATTTCAATGTAGGCAAATCTCTTCGCGTCTATCCTCGCTATCCGATACTTTGGCGCACACTTTATAAATATGGAAAATCGCTCAAGCCGATCGAGTTGCTCTCCATTAGACCCGTTGAAAATGTCACGTAGGCAACGTAGATGTTCAGCTAGCTAAATGCTTACATGCTTACCACAGGTGGGCGCACAAAGTTTGGCTGCCTCGCGAAAATCAATGCTAATTTACCGGTTTGTTCTTGACGTCTTCTTGTGTTCGCCTGTTGGTCTGCCTCCTTTGGAAGCGTTTTCCAGATAAAATTTTAGCACTTTTCGACTCAAAACTTCGGTGGGATCTTTGTATGTAAATGGATCTGACAATCAATTCAAATTGATTATGAAATTGCCAATGAATCGACGTTGACAAAGGGTGCTTTTTTTACTTTTACCTACTCGAATGTGAATCCATCCAATTACTAATCAGCTATCGAAATCGTAAAATCAGATCATGAATTGAGTTATCAACTCGCCGTGTGAGATCTGTCTCGTTCGGGCTTCTGCCTCTACATCTGCATGTTAATTAGAAATAATTGGGACTCTCGTTAAATCGCGTTTACCGATTACAGGTAAAAAGATACAACAATAAGTACTTCAGTCGCCCTTGCTGGTGGTAATGAGCGGCACCGAGATATGTCCGGAGTAACGGCTTGATGTCGGCTTTTTGTTTGAAAAATTAGCCGATACTTTTCGAATTTTACGTAGCATTATGTTAGGTTTAACATTGATGTTTACTAGATTGCAGTGATAACTTACTATAATTAAAATTTTTCTGGATCCGCAGTATGGTTGATAAATTCTTTCTTTGTATTCCAAAATATTTGAAATCATCTTTTGATTAACTTATGCAAGTTCTACTAATTAATATCAAGTAGGCGACGATCGACATATAGAGGTAAAGGGTGTTTTTTCTGATATCTTTTTGGCAACACTGTTTTTGACAGATCGCGGATGAATCGTACCTTGTGTCATTGTCAAACTTGTTCATTTTGGTCTATAATTTAATCGTGAAGCTACTTACGAACGAACAATGTTTACAAATTATTAAATTTTACTGTCAAAATTCATGCTCGGTTATGTGATTTAATGCCATTGTACTATTTGTTGTGGTGCCATTTTTCAAGGCTCATGTCTACAAGGATAAACCAGCAATGATTGACGCACTGGAAGCCAATATTGAAGCATTAATTCGTGAAATATCAACACACGCAAATGCAGCATCAAGGTTATTGTAAATGGTATTAACCTGCGCTGGGACCGTACCCAGGATTTTGTTTCGACAGAAGCTCTCAAATGAAAAAATAATGTAACAGAAGATTCCTTATGTACCTAATTCTCGGTGTGCCTTTTATCGGCGTTTTTAACTGTCATTATGGAGTATTCAAATAAAATTGTGACAAAATAGTAACGCATGTAATGCTTCGTAACGCCTAAAACTTACTAGAAAGTAACTCATGTAACACTTCATAACGCCTAGAATTCACAAAAAAAGTGCTTCGTAACGCTTCTGACTCACAACAAAGTGATGCATGTAACGTTTAGTAACGCCTATAACTTATAAAAAAGTTACGCATATAACGCTTCGTAACGCCTTTAACTTATAAAAAAGTAACGCATAGAACGCTTCGTAACGCTTATAACTTACTAAAAAATAACGCTCCGTAACGCCTATAACTTATAAAAAATAACGCATGGAACGCTTCGTCGCCTATAGCTTACTAAAAAGTAACGCATATAACGCTTCGTAACGCCTATAACTAAAACTAAACTAAAAAGTAAAAGTAACGGTTTTCAACATTCATAATTTCCACAAAATAACTCAGAAATGATTTGTAACCCTCAATTCAAGGAAATTATCGTATTCAACTCTTTCTAGCTTCTTTAACTTAACGATAATAACGAGTGAAACGCTTCGTCAAATGGAACATTTTTCCATATTGGGAACGGGTATAGAGTGATGGGTAAGTCGATGCCTTTCACGCAACCCGCCTGAGTTCAATTCCCAACCCCGCACATAGGGTCAGAAAGTTTTTCTAGCCCGAAGAAGCGAATGACCTTAAGGTTAAAACCTCTATAATCGGAACAAAAAAATCCATAGTACCTTTACTCAGGCGTTGACTCAGATAGGCCTAGAAAAACTTCGTAACGTATATAGCTTTTAAATCTAAACTACTATTTCATGCAATTTTAGTAGCGGCATTTACTTTTACTCCTTGGCCAAATCCCGTATGGTCTTCAGCTTGATTTGAGAAAAAATGATGGTGCTGTAATCGCTTTCTACACTGGATTGCAGACTTAATAATTGCGTTTGGTGTGTTTTTTTTTCAGTCAAACTTTCAACACGTCTCATTAGTTATATACGCAATTTGTCAAACATAATAGAACAAAGCAAAAATAAAGTGAATACCATTTGACAGATAGTATTTGTTGCAATCATAATAAAAACGAAATAAAAGCTGTTACTTTGTCTATTTTTCTACTTCGTAACAGCTAACATTTTCCCATAGGACAATCCACACTGGTTGACAGTTAACCCGACGGCAGAGTTAGTAGGCATTGATTATATTTAATCGCTTACAAATCGGTGCTGTGTTTACTACGATCACGATACCGCAATAAGAAAGGAAAAATGGAGCCACCGGAACGTACAATAACAACAACAACAAGCTTCTCACGAAGTTACAAAAACATCACGGCGATGATTCGAAATTACTTTACTACACATTCTTCATAATGACTGAACAACTAACTACCCTTTTCGGAGAGTAGCACGTCATTGTCGCCGCGTGTTTTTTTTTTCGGTCGAAGGTGTGTTACATGATCACGGGTAATCAACAATATTTTCGACCATGATGCTGTTGCTGTTGGGTTCACGTGCCCTCGAGCTGTGTCTTATAAATAGCTATTAAATTGTTTTCATTCGCAAAATTCTAAACCAAATCGGTTTACAACTGTTATAACCAAATTTCAAGCATTTATTTAGGAATAATAGAACTGAATAAACTGGTTTCATTTGATTGCGTGTAGACCAAGCCAAAGGTTGTCAAAATAGACATACAAAACAAAACAAAAACAATTAAAAAGATCATTCAGTAACTCAAAAGGCTTCCCGAAACCCATTGGAAAAAGCTTCTGCGATTATGGAATGGGAAAGTTGAATTTCTTTCTATGGTCGAATTGTTACGTCAGTCCTCATGTACCGCTATCATTTGTGGCTGTCGTAAGGCTAACGTTTTGTTTTCGTTGACTAAATGAACTAGGTCTTTCAATCCATTCATAATGGCATACGGTTTCGTTCGTCGTTTATCGAATTGCAAATGTAAAGCTTCAACTTTTGCTTCCCAGCGTAAAGAAAAAAACGAAATACAAGATATTTTCTTTCCCAAACACTGGCAATCATGTCAACGCCTACTGCGCTTCGCCATTATCTTGAATACCAGTTTTTCTTACCCTTCAAGGTTGGAATGTTATGACCGCATCGTGCGTCGTTGAACGGGGTCAACACCGTTCCGAGGGGAAACGTGATGAGTTTTGTGGTCGTACCTTTAGCTGATGGAAGCAAACTACAATTTTGAGTTGGAGATGGATTTTTTTTCGTAATTTGTTACTCTTCAAATTATTTATTTTGCAATGTTGACCTACGGTTGAAGATGTATAATGTTAAAAAATTCTCAGTTTCCATTTCAATAGCATCACATTTTGCCATAAATTTTTGGGAATGATTAACGAATTTTGAAATATTACACAGTTTTATGTAGCGCGTGTTGTGCGATTTAAATGACAATGTTGTCAGAGTAGATGTCCCAAATACGATCAGAAGAAGGTACTTTTAAACTGCCCAGTTTAAACATTTTGCCTATTGATCGATGCAGTAATACGCAATTGAAGTAAAAAGAGAATTCATTTATAATGCCTGACATTGTGTGCATCAAACAGCTTCCTATTTGTTCTATTTATTGGACTCTTGCAATGGTCCACAATTACTAGTTTGCTGTGTTTAATTGTAAGATTGTTTTACCTATATTCATCATGTTAGTAGAGTCGACACGTTATTTTAAGGGTTATTCGACGGGTTGAAAACGGTTTCAATGTCTTCGCTTCGGCTCTAAGAAGGAATATAACAAAAAAATAGTTCCACAAATGCGCAATACCGTTTGGGCAAATGCTATATTTGGAAACATTATTCCGAACAATTCGGGAAATTAACTACTCCGATTTGGATGAAACTTTGTACACGTTTTCAGTATGATAAACTATTAATTCATTCGTTAATTAATTAATCAATATACGGATGGAGAGAACTTTTTTTAAATGTCGTTTATTCATACCCGGCTTTAACCAAGTTGCGGTCGTTCGCCGGGTTATTGAGAGAACTGATTTTTAGAAATGTGAAAAGGCGGTAATGTTTTCACACGCCGTTAGTCGACTGAGCCACAGAAGCACATATCTGTTTAATGAATAATTGATACATATATAAATCCATACAGCGGCGCTTGGTAGCCGAGAGCTAATTACACTCGGAGCCAGTAAAATTCTGTACGAATGGAATATTGCGTCACTTGACAAGTAAAGTAGTTATGGATTGTATCGTTTGTAGAATTATGTTACCTTCAAAATTTTTTTTTCTGTGTACGATTACTCATCAGGTTTGCGAATTTTTCTAAGCAAACGACACGCCCTTATTATCGAACATGACAATCAACGGGGCTACTAATAGTACCAGAAAACAAACTGTTAAGAACCGAAAACTTCAACATCATGGCATAAAATAGTTTCCAAAAACATACTTCAACAGTGCTCCATTTATTAGTTTCTTTTTTTCTAAAACTCCAACTATTATCCATTTTCCCTTTGTTTTGTTTTTCATTCCAACATTTTATTAATTTGTCATCACAATATTCTGAAACAGGGCCGCCGAGAGGAAATTCGGGCTCGGGGGGACTGCAATATTACGGGCCCCTGAACATGATAATTAGAAAACATTTTGAACATGGGAATATCATCGAATCAAGAGATTTTTAAATACATTATTATAACAAAAAAATTCTTCGCAAGCCAAATTTTGATTTTTGAAATTTTGTTTTTATTATTTTTACGTTTCGTTTTGGACTCATCAGTGCAGAGCAGTTCAAATTGAACTGCTTAGTGCTAAACTCGGTAGTTCAATTTGAACCACTAAGCAGACAGAACACAGCGGAGTGCAATGTCTTTTCCGACGTGCCGAACGAAAACGTGTTTTCGACTATTTCCCTGCAGATGCAGGTTTGATCGTTTAGAGGTTAGCCAAATTTTGTGTTAGGGCACATAACCGTTTTTGTTATTTTTACGTTACGTCTTGAACCACATTTGAACCACAATTGAACTACCGAGCTTAGTATTAAGCAGTTCAATTTGAAATGCTCTGCACTGATGAGTCAAAGACGAAACGTAAAAATAATAAAAACGGTTATGTGCCCTAGCACAAAATTTGGCTAACCCCTAAATGACTATTTTGTTTTGTTATGAAGAACAAAAAAAAACAATTTTCTATCTTCGAATTTCCGGGCTTGATTTAGGCTGGTTCTGATTGGGTTTACTGATAAGTTCCGCAAATTGTCATATGGAATAATGATGAAAAAGGCTCACAGACAACAAAATTTATTTAAAAGTTGTAAACTATTGTTCAACAAAATAATAGCAAAAGTTCATTCATATAAGCCTGAATTCGAGCCCTTCAAATGCAATTCAGTTCAGCAAATCTGCGATACTGGAAAAATGAAAATATGTGCGAAAACGAAAATTAGCGCATAACAATAACGATTTTTGCACTAACTATTCCTAAATTGATTTTCACAAACTTTGAATTAACGGTTTTGAGGTCCCTAGAGAATATTCCTGAATTCTCCTGATTATCTTGATCTGACTTTTGGTTCCGGAATTATAAAATGATTTGTGAAAAAAATTCTGTTTCATGAGTGTTTTTTTTTCAGAAAGAACATGTGAAGAGCAGAAATTTCTTTAAAATTAGTTCGATAATTTATCTACTTTGTAGATCTTATTATCAGATGACCAATTGATTCCACTCTAGTTATAACGGTCTTCAGTTTCCGGTGGCTCAGAAAGTACCGGAAATAGTGGTCAGTAATTCTAAAATGGAACTCATTTCAATTTCTCACAGATGGTTAGGTCGATTTTCACAATCTTAGTTAAAACCATTCATTCGAATCTAAATTTGTGAAAATCTATCTAGAAAATGAAGAGATTGCCGTTTTTTGCGATTTTGACCACTAGTTCTGGTACTACCGGAACCGGAAGCGTTTCTGGATGAAATTCGGTTGGGTTGTATATGATTATAAGACCTTTTATTTGAACCTTAGCTTGTGAAAATTGGATGAGCGGTGTTTTAGAGAATCGAGTGCATTATCTTAATTTCCTTTGCTCATTTTATCCTGTAACTCCAGAACCAGCAATCGGATTCAAATGAAATTCAATAGCAGACTTTGGAACTCAATCACGTTTGAACGACTGGATGCAAAAGTCGGATAAGTGCAACTTAGTTTGGAAGCCCGAATGCAAAAATTGGATAAAAACATTCAGAGCAAAAACCGGACATGGAATTTGCAATGCAAAAATCGTTTGAAAACATCTTTTTTTGCAAGAACCGGACAGATAAACTTTGGATGCAAAAACTTAGCCGGTTCATTCAAAACGAATGTATTCATCCGGTTTTTTTATTTAAAGTTTTTACCGACTGGCGCCGTGGACGAAGCATGGTTTGCTTGTTTGTTACGGACAACTTGATCTATGCTGCGTTCCCACAGCGACAGTTTGTAAAAACTTGGAATACAAAAACCGGATACATCCATTTGCGTTGGAAGAATCGGTTAAGCTTATGTCCGGTTTTTGCATTCAAGTTTATGTTGTCCAGTTTCTGCAAAAAAAGGTGGTTTTAAACGATGCTTGCATTGCAAAATCCATATCCGGTTTTGGCTCTCAATGTTTTTATCCCGTTTTTGCATTCAAAATTTCCATTTCATTTCTGAGAGTCGACTTCCGGTTCTATTTTACTATTATATCATTTATTAATACCCGGCTTTAACATAGTCTTCCGGTTCCAGAATTTCCAGTTGGATGAGTGCTTCAAACTTAAAATTTGAAACCGACGTTTGGAGCGACGATGCAAAAATTAACAGATCGGCTGAAAAGTTCGTACCGTTTCTATGAGAGAGCGCCACTATAATTAAATCCATACCATTTTCAGTTAGTACCAACCTTCAAAAGATACGTGTATAAATTTGACAGCTGTCTCATTATTAGTTTGTGAGATATTGCATTTTGAGTGAAGCTACTTTTGTTGTTGTGAAAAAAATGGAAAAAAAGGAATTTCGCATGTTGATGAAACACTACTTTTTGATGAAAAAAAATGCCGCCGATACCAAAAAATGGCTTGATGAGCGTTATCCAGACTCTGCATCGGGCGAAGCAACAATTCGTAAGTGGTTTGCAAAATTTCGTACTGGTCATATGAGCACCGAAGACGATGAACGCAGTGGACGTCCAAAAGAGGCTGTTACCGATGAAAACGTGAAAAAAATCCACAAAATGATTTTCAATGACCGTAAAGTGAAGTTGATCGAGATAGCTGACACCCTAAAGATATCAAAGGAACGTGTTGGACATATTATTCACGAATATTTGGATATGAGAAAGCTTTGTGCAAAATGGGTGCCGCGTGAGCTCACAATCGATCAAAAACAACAACGAATTGATGATTCTGAGCAGTGTTTGGAGCTGTTATATCGAAATAAAACCGATTTTTATCGTCGATATATAACAATGGACGAAACATGGCTCCATCACTTCACTCCGGAGTCCAATCGACAGTCAGCTGAGTGGACTGCATGCGATGAACCGAACCCAAAGCGTGGAAAGACTTAACAATCGGCCGGTAAGGTTATGGCGTCTGTATTTTGGGATTCGCATGGTATAATTTTCATCGACTACCTTGGAAAGGGAAAAACCATCAACAGTGACTATTATATAACGTTATTAGAGCGTTTGAAGGACGAAATTTCAAAAAAACGGCCTCATTTGAAGAAGAAAAAAGTTTTGTTTCATCAAGACAATGCACCGTGTCACAAGTCGATGAAAACCATGCTGAAATTGAACGAATTTGGCTTCGAATTGCTCCCTCATCCACCGTATTCTCCAGATTTGGCCCCCAGTGACTTTTTCCTGTTCTCAGACCTCAAGAGAATGCTCGCTGGTAAAAAATTTAGAAGCAATGAAGAGGTAATCGCTAAAACTGAGGCCTATTTTGAGGCAAAGGACAAATCGTACTACAAAAATGGTATCGAAAAGTTGGAAGATCGCTATAATCGCTGTATCTCCTCTGATGGCAATTATGTTGAATAATAAAAACGAATTTTGGCAAAACAATGTGTGTTTCTATTAAACGATACGAACTTTTCAGCCGAACTGTTAGTAAAAGCAATCTTCCAAATTTAGCTCATCACTAGACAAATTTGAAGGTTATCTTAGTTGATGGTCAAACGAATCGACTTCGGTAATACCGGTTTCCGGAGTGGTTTAAAATCTCCCGTATGGAATTCACTTGGAAACGGCTTGGTCAATTTTTACAAACTTGCTATGAAATTAAACTCCTGAATTCTGTTCGGATCCGACTTTCGGTTTTCTCAGAGAAGTTTCTTAATCGATCTGAGAACTTTTTCCAATTTTTTTTTCTTTCAAAAATCAAAGAAAAGTATCTCTGAAAAATACCACATTTGTCACGAATGTCACAACAAAATTTTTGGCTTTTCAGATCTGGTGGTCAAAGCCATTACGAAGATGGAATAAAAGAGTGCAACCGGAACCCGGCGACCGATCTACACCAATCCGATACAGGACACCACCCTTACGGACCATCCGTCAGCTGATGTCCCACTGGAATGCCGACCAGGACCTCCCCGCGGCCGAAGCGGAAACCGACCAGGACCGTACTACAAGAATACCACTCATGAAATGTATACAGAATTGTACATTGTAATGTACCACTGTAAACACCCTACTCCCCCCAACATAAGCAGCCTTTGCCCCACCCCCCTCCCACCCTAAAACCTAAGCCCCCCCCCCTTCCCCAAATCGATACTAGGTTAAAACCGGGTATAAATAAACGATATAATAATAATAATAAAAGAGTACTACAGTATTGTACATAAAAAAATATAAGTGGTACATGAAAAGCGTCATTACACAACTCACAAAGCGAATTATATAAAAATGCAATATTTGTGTTTTGTTTAAATGAAAATTCGAGTATAGATTATCTACTTCTATTAAGCTTTCATAAAATGTCAATAGTTTCAAGTGAAAAAAAAAGGTCGGCTGAAAGGTAGCGCCTGAGATACAAATGGATGTCGTAACCCGTTTGAGAGGATCACCACCGAAGCAATATTGCATCTCTACAACGTGAACTATGAATTAATTTCTCTGGCAGAGACCACATACTGGTGGTCCCTATAGTGAAATCACTCCCACCTAAAGCGTCGCGTCCGACTAATGCCTGACACCGCCGACTCCCGCATACGCATGGCTGCCAGATGGCTGACTAAACGCTGCCAGCTGGAAAAATATGGCTGGCAGACATTCTGGTGACCGACTGCCTCACTGCTGCCAGATATACAACTCAAACGATACAACCGTATCCACCAGGATTTTTCCACATTGAAATATTTGACATTTTCAGCGAAGGTGAGAAGATGAAAACGCTCGGCTAACTTAGATACAGGCGACTTTTTTTGTCAAATTGGATTTGACAACCGTCATTGAATCAATTTTGGTAGCCGTCTGGTGGCCATGGCTGCCCAGGTAGCCAAAACGCTATGCGGGCTACCTGGAAGCATGCAAAAAGTCACGTTCTCCAAGCCTACTGGGTATGAAAAATTTGCCGATCGTCGAAAATCATCAGACAGACAGGCAGGTACCTGGCGGTGATACAAATTTATGCGAATAAAACCAGATTTCGGTAAGCTGTTTTTGGGCTAAAAATCTGGTGCCAAACGAAAATTTCGAAGACACTCATACCGACGGATGTATGCGCACGAAGCGGCAGCTGATCGCATAAAAGATATTATGAATTGGGGATCCTACACCTACAAGTTGAGGTTGAACCCTTTCGTAGAATAGCCGATCAGTATCCAATGAACATTCGGCTTCGGGGGTAAGAACCGAACAAAAACCCATTACGGCGTCACTCAACGCAACAGAAATATTATATATTGTGACAAAAGCGTCCGTCATAGAGCATATTAACACCACAGTGCTGTGAGCCGTTTGGCATATCGGGCCTTTGCAGGAAAGGGAAAAATCGGACTTTTTGTGGGACGTGCGACGTTATGCGACACGAAACTCGTCGGCTGCAGTGGAAAGAAGGAGCGAACGTTAGGAGAGCGTTTTTCTGTCAATCGTGAGACGCGCGCAACACGATATCCGAACGACGACGGGAAGGTGGTTGCGACGCCTGATCACAAATATTCGTTAGTTCGGTTTGGATAGGCCCAGCTGGCTTTTGGGTCTTCATTTCGTTGTTGGAGTCCGAACCGTTCGGTCTAGACTATACATTGCTCGAGCGAACTTTTTCAGTGCATGCGGCGTCGACGCGGGGACCCCGGACTTAATTGTGCCTGCGATCGAGAAAGTAAATTAACGTTCATCAAGGGTGAATGAGGTTTTTGGAAGTGAGAAGATTGGCCGAAAAAAAAGCGCGTTAATTTTGGGTGTTACAACCATTTTGGTGAAGGTGATGAGTTTGTGAGAGTAGAAAGTTTCGATATCTGTGAGTTTAAAGGGGAAAACAAAGCTCCATCATGACCGTGCGAGTTATCAACACGGTTCAGTTTATAGCGGGAAATTCGGCCCAGGACTCGATGGCGAAGAAAATCCCGACGCAGAAGGGTAAAGTCGTCGTAATCAACGATGCTAACAACAACGAAACGATCCTCGGTGATGACCGGAGCACCACCGAACAGGATATCAATGCCTATCTGGAGCACTACAACAAGTGGAAACAGACCAAGCTGGGTCACTGGTTGACCTATATCGTGCGGCAGTACTTGGGGTACGAGTTCGATGCCGAGATCAAGTGGAAGAACGTACTGATGATCGGTGCGTTCCATCTGGTTGCGATCTATGCCTTCTTCAAGTACGTCTGGCAGGCAACACTCGTCACTTACTTGTGGGGTGAGTATAGTTCCGATGATCGATTTATGATCGCAGTTCGGTTCGGTACGTGATCGGATTTTATGATGCAGTGTTTTTCGGCTTGACTGCTGAACCGGACAACGCTCTAATGAGGGGCTATTGTCAAATGATCGTACACGGATTTGGATGGCACGTGGCATTTCGGTGATCTATTGTGTTCTGTTATGACAACCACACCGAGTGGCACGTGATGTTTTCGTCGCCCATTGTGTGTCCTGTTTTGAATAGTTTTACGGCCTACCGGGTTTGCTGCCGGTCCGCGGTTGAGATGAAGTTTATATCTATTTCGTTGCCTAGGTACTGCTTGTATTAGCATAATTTGAAGGTTTCTACGTTCACAAAATTTCAAAACTTTAAACGACTGTTCAGTATAGTCAAAACTATTTCAATAAAAAAAAATGGTGTAAATATTTCCGGGAACGAAAAGCGGTTTAATTTTTGTTCAAACCGCTCAAAAGTTGTTTTAAACAATTTTTAATAACGATCATGTAATCTGCCTATCGATGATCGAACCAAAAATAAAGGAAAAATTCACAATAGTGAAAATCAGTCGGGATCGAATTGTGCAACTCCAAATTATGCGCCAATTAAAAATTTCAAAATCTGCGACCCGAGAGCAAAACTCAATTTCACTCTCTTAACTGGTAACATGCTAAAACCGTGGTTTTCATGGCACAGTATCTTCAGCAAAGCTGCTCAGAATGATAGGCGCCATCTTTTATTTTTCCCACTAAAAGTGAGATAAAAATATCATTTTTGCTCCGAGTTAACATAGGGGTTAAGTAACTTCGACAAAGTTGTGCAGAAAGTCATTTCAAACAAACTTGCAAAAAGTACTATTCGCGTAACTTAAATAAAATTCATTTTTTTTTTCATAAATACGTTTATTCCTTAACGCAGTATTCATAAGTTCGAATTCGCTCTTATTTCATAATATCGGAGTTTGTAGCGAAACGAAAGCAAACGCATCCATGTTCCATCACTGAAAGTATCGTTGTCTGATACAATTTTATTAAATCTTCCGGATGAGCACCCCATCAATATTCTGTTATTGTTCGAAGAACAACTTTGTTTTGTTTTGTTATCGGATACCTAATGTGTCCTCCCCACGTGCATTTGGATTCAAACCACATCCAGAGGTATTTGAAAGTCAAAACGATCATTCTTCCCAGCATATGGAGCTGAAGCTGCGCGGGATCATACTTTCTTGAAAAGATAACCATCTCTGTTTTCTCCGCAGAGAATTCGATACCCAGATGAACAGCCCAATAGGACAAGTTATCTAAGGTATCTTGCAATGGTTTTTGCAGATCGAAAGCTTTGGGTCCAGTAACTGAAACCACGCCATCATCTACCAATTGTTTTAGTGTATATGAGGATACTAGACAGCTGTCAATGTCTTTTACGTAAAAATTATGGAGGAGCAGACTGAAACATGAGCCTGAATGTTACCAAATCGCCATGTGAAAATTACATGCGCTTCTCTGACAAAAGGTTGTGCAAATAATTATTTATAACCGCTGGAAGTCCATGATGGTGGAGCTTGGCTGAAAGAACAACGATGGAAACTGAATCAAAGGCTGCTTTTATGTCCAAAAATACAGATGCCATTTGTTGTTTTTGGAAGACAAACTGAGTATCTGACAACAAACCGTTCGTCTCTACCCAAGTGTCGAGACGTCGTAGAATAATTTTTTTGAACAATGTTCTGATGCAGGACAACATTGCGATGGGTCTATACGAGTTGTGATTGGAAGCTGGTTTCCTCGGCTTTTGAATGGCGAAAACTTTCACTTACCTCCAGTCAGGTGGAAAAATATTTTGCTCAAGAAACTTGTTGAATAATTCCAACAAGTGTATTTTCGCGAAGGCGGGCAGATTCTACACAAAGTTGAAATTAATTCTATCCAACCCAGGAGCGTTATTGTTACAAGGGAAGAGTGCTATAGAAATACTCTGCGTAGGAACAGAATCTGGGAACAGCAAATATTCAACGGTTCGAGTATTCCACACTCTCATTTCCCACTTTACGATTCCTCATTCATCGGGCCGTGTTCCAAAGAGTGCTCATTTAGGTTTCTCTTGACAAACCTTCAACAAAATGTCTCCAATAGCTACATTTCTTGGCCCGAAGTATGCTCTTTTAATTGGTTTCTAAAACCAAGAAACGTGTTGAACAATTCCAACAAACGTCTTTTTGCAAGGTCGGGGAGATTCTTGTTGAAAACCATTGCAAGTTACCAAGTTGAATTTAATTCTGTCCAACCTAGGAGCGTTATTGTTACAAGACAAGAGTGCTATAGAAATGCTCTGCGTAGGAACAGAGTCTGGGTGAACTTTCCTAGCAAAGTCAACTATCCAACGGTTCGAGTATTCTTCACTCTTATTTTCTACGTTACGATTCTTCATTCATCGGGCCGTGTTCCAAAGAGTGCTCAATGAGGTTTCTCTTGACAAACCATCGACAAAATGTCTCCAACAGCTACATTTCTTGGGCCGAAGTATGCTCTTGTACTTGGTTTCTAGAACCAAGAATTTTTCAAAATTCTGAGGAGTTCCTCCTCCTCGTTCCAAAAACGTCTTGAAAGCATTTTGTTTCGTGTGTTTAGCATCTAAGCTTTCTTTGCCCCACCAAGGGTTTGGAGGTTGTTCGGCGGCCTCCAGAATCGAACAAACGAGGAATTTGAGTAAAGAATTCATGATATAAAATATATAAGCAAGTTTTTGTAACAAAAACTTATATAGTTTTGATTTCTATGAGTTTTTCATGTTTTACAACTGAACAACTATCTCGAATATGCTGTGCCCCTATCATTTTAGTTTAATGAAAGATAGCCATTTTTCATTTTCTTTTAACATAATTTTAACTTGTTTATCATCAAAAGGAGCAGAAAGATGCAGATGAGACTTCTTACATATAAAACTACTTGAAAAGAGCTTTCATACTGTGGTTGAATTACTCGTCTGCGATCGTCTGTGGGAGAGATATGTTCGTACCGTAGATACCGTTGTTCTTGACATTCGCAATGATTGTCACAATTGTCACAAAAACGATTTTTGTGTGCATCGAAACTTACAAAAAGAAAAGTTTGATGAATTTTGCAACGTCCGCCACAATAAAAACATTTTTTAATCCACCTAGTGGTGTAATGATGCCTTCCTTATATTACTTATATTTACCAAAAACAAGACTAAAAGATTCTGTGAAGATTTTTTTTCATTCTCGTATAAAATGAAACACTTTCTTTGGGTATAAACTACCATAACCTTTTCAATTTGTAAACCGTTATGTCTTGTTAATATAGATTAAAATGCGGCAACCCTGCACGCTATACAAAATTGAACAAAGCACGCTGTGTGCCAGGCGGTGACGTTTTCGTCTTCTTCCGTACCAGCACGTACCGATGCGTACCGGGTTTGCTTAATTTTGAATGACTGTTTGAAAGTTTTGATACTCATTGCCCTATAGTTTCGGAATCGTTTAAGACACTGACAGCTATAATTTGAATCATGATTTGTGAAAATCGTTTTAACCGTTGCTGAGAAATCGGAGTGAGTTCCGTTTTTGGAGCTTTTCTTTACTATTATCGGTGCATTCGGAAGCGAAAACCGGGAGCTAGTAGTCTCAAAGTAGATTTATATATCCATTAACTGACACGAGATGAATTTTCCGGTAAGTTTTTTAAAATTTTGCGCCTCGTTTCGCCAAAAAATTGAAGAAAAAAAATACTCATGGAATTGAAAATTTTTCACTTTCACTGTAATAAGGAACCAAAAGTCGGATCCGGATCAACTTCTGAGGGACCTTTTTTAAGAATTTCGAGACCTTTTATTTGCATCTTAGTTTGTGATAATCGGGTGAATCATTGGGGAGAATATTCGCAAAGATTCTTAGAGAAATCATTTGTAGAATTTACCCGATATTTACAACTGCTCGGTATTTTTAGCCATCATTTATATCCTGGATCAGGATTCAAGAACTAAATTCGGAAACTAGAACAAGCACACAATTCAGTTGCAATATTCTGGTTCAGAATACAGATTAGGAATTCCACAAATCTCCAAATGACTAGCGGAACGTGCCACTTGAGCCAATTAGTTCTGATTTTGAAGTCTGAACTTGAATTCCGATGCTGAATTATGACACTGGATTCAGTTCTAAAATCTAGTTCCAGAATCCAAGTTCCGAATTTAGATTTAGCATGCATGTTCTAAATTCTTGAAGTAAATTTTTAAACTAAATTTTGGAATTGAACTTTGAATGCAGAATAATGAATTTTAACGCAAATATATAGCGACAATAATTTACAGGGATACAGTGACATTAAAAATGTATTCTTCAAATTCATTTAAATATAAAAAATCCACAACAAATCGTTTGTGACCATTTAGAATTCATTACTTCAAGTAAGGAATTAATATGACATCAATTTTAATAAACTATTTGTGAAACCCGTCTCGAAAATATAAATTATATGACGGTTTGAAAAAAATATCCATAAACCTAAAGCGGCCATCTTGGATCTTAAGAATTCCTAAACTAAAAATTATTAATATTCACTCACCAAGCGTGGACTGAAAGTATTTATAAATTACTTCAAAACTTCATGAGAAATGGTAAAATATTATTCGCTTATAGGTGTTCATAAACATACATAGTTAGTACCTGTTTTACTTGCGAACAAAACGTGTCGTAAGCCCACTGCACTCAATCACTGACAGCATTTCGTATTTCTATGTGTCGGTTTTGCACGATACGCTTTGTGCGATGATTCGTATCCGATACCAAACATTTCAGAAACTTTCAATTTTGAGTTATTTGTGGTTATCTTATACTACTGGAAAATAATTTAATAAATTGCTGATCATATTTCCAATGGTATGGATAAAAAGTAAGGTTGCTGTGTTAAATAAAACAAGAGATATTCACGATTAATTTCTACCCATTCTTGCACAGAGTGAATTTCGAAAAGGCAAAGTAAGACGTACTCACATCCAAAACTGACGAAACATAAAAACTAAAGCAACATAACGCAAAACCGATCAAACGCTTCAAGCGGCCCATACGCAGTTTTCCGGACATGTGACATTTCGTGTGTGACGTCATCACTGAACGATTATCGGAAGTGACTGAAGAGTTCATCCGGGCAAACGACCGTTTTTTTAACTGAAGCTCTTGAGCTCAGTTTTATCAAATCAACTGACATCTTCTAATTATAAAAATGAGCCTCCATGGAAAAACTGATGAAACTGAAATGAAAACAAAACGCAAAACTAACCTAACGCTCAGTTCGGTTAATCGTTCATTCCTTCCAAAGGTCATTTGAACTGAACTGAACTGAACGTGTATTGGGGTCTTAACACAGTTTTTTCCCTAAATTCGACGGCGTAACAAAACTGTCGGCGGCTCAGTTCTGTGAACCTTTCGGAGTGCTCACTTGCAATTATAAATGCACATTCTCCATTTTCAAATTAGTTTGTTTTTATCACAAAACACAACCATCAATCAGTTTTACGTACAACTCAGACGATCAGTCAACTTCCTTCAATGTTAACGGGAATAAACATTGTAGTTTAGATTAGTTTAAGGCTTTCATTATCGAAACGAATACACGTGCCGGACATAGATTCGGCTTAGTTTCAAAATGCTGCCGAAGGGCATTCGAAACCTACGACTCATGCATATTTTAGTAGTGTTGGATTGTCGAAATAATATTTATGTCACGTCTTCTGAGAACCAAAATTGTTAAAAACATGCACGATCAACACTCATCAGTGTAACAGCTTGCAAATTCTCATTCCAGTGAATGCTGTGATTGAGCTAGATTCTGACAGATAGCAGAAACAAATGAAAGTTATGAAATACTACAAACTATTCATTCAACTCTTTCATCTCCTATATCGAAATCATTTGTTAGAATTAGCTCTGCTAATGCGATAGCCTAAAAACCAAATTGAAAATTGTTACAATTTTCACGTCGCTCTAGCAAAAGTATCGCACATTTTTCACACCCATCGATTTCGATTACATCGCTATCCGGTGATGGTAGACCAAGTAATCAACAGCATAATGCGCTGGTGCGGTTATTGAGATGACTATTGATACAATTACCCTAATTGCAACTAATACAAAAGCCCGGGGGTTAGATCAGGCGACGATTTTTTTTACTTTTTTGACAAACCATGCAAATCTCACGTTACAGCGCTTTATCACGCTGCCGTTTTGCGCACGTAGCACAGCCTACTAAGATTTTGTCGCGTTTTTTTACAACGGCTTTTAAGTCAACTGCCAACATCCACTTTGAAGAGGAACTGCAGGCGAACCATTGCAATTAAGAGTATTAATTTTGTTACTGACGCGGCATTTAAAATGTAATCTATTACTACTGATGGTTTTGTGCAACGTGCAAACAGTAATATCGAATGCGTATTGTTATAGTAAATACAGAGTGTTGATGATTCCACTGGAAATACAACTCCAGAGAAATCCTTTGTCCCAAGCTTGTAAACATTGAATATGTCATTTCAGAAACTTGTATGTATACAGCGCTTGATTAGATCATTGTGCATTTGGTTTCAGTTTTCTTCGTAACTCAGAATTTCAATAGCTTCAGACAAACAAACAAACATTGTTACGAAATTTTGAATCCAGGTCAATGGTACAAAATTAGCGTATGCTAAAAACCCCATGACTTAATAAAGTAAAAATCCTGAGTCCCGGTAATTGCATCAGTTTAAGCAGATTGAACGCAAAAACAAACAACGAAAAAGGAACCACAAAGTAAGCATTTTTTCCGGCGCATACCCAACTGTACCAACCGTCAGCCCTAATTAGCCGTCCGCTGCATGTGTCAACTGACTAACTGGCTCAATAACATGCCCCATTCGAACCTTTCATTTTTGTCCCGTCGCCGGGAATATAGTGCTGATGGGTGCGCACGGTGTCGGTTTGCCATGCCAACGACGGCACAAACATCAAATCGAATCACAGTAAGCTGGGTGACCGTGGGCTCCCTCATTGAAGGTCATCAGATTTCTTGTACCGTTGTAAAATGGGCTTTTTTTGGGAACTTCGGACCGGCACTGGTCGATTGCAATTTAAGGATTTTGTGTGATTGTAATCAGAACGGCAACCGACAATCAATGGAAACTAAACTCGCCGTTCCCATGTTTGGTTTGTTGCCCTGGGGCATGTTTGCTGTTTTACTTTACATCGGTAATTTAGTTTTCGAGCTGGAAAATGTTGTTTGAAGTTTTGATCCCTAGCTTTTTATCTGTCTTGGACAGTCGTATGATAAAATATTCGTTAAATCAACCAAATAACAAATTTTGTGGCCGTGATAAGTTTGCAACAAATATCATGGTTCTAGAAAAATCCCAATAGACTATAATTGTGTTTTGTGTTCCAAAGGCAAACTTTGTATAGGTGCTAAACCGCTTGTGCAATGATGCTTTAGGAAATTTGAGATAGCCAAATAATCCTTATTTAATCATCCGTCCATTTTTTTCCTACCGTTCACCCGACAAAGATATTTTAGATTTTAGTGTGTCTCTTTAACTACTTCGAATTTTGCTAATAATAATAACTAAATAAGAATGTGTATTACAAAATTCTTCGATCCAATCTGTCGCAAAATGGCTACAATATTCTTAACGAACAAGAGGAGATGGGTTTCAACAATTTGAATATCATTTAACTGTTGAAAAGATTGGAAGTGATAGTGAACATGAACAAAGTAACCGGAAAAGAGACTTAACTACACTGATAAAAATCGACACGTTGGGCTTAAGTGTTTTACACTTGAATTCGCCGCAGTTGACGAGGTAATTCAATTTCAAGTGTTAATCACTCTTTAATCTATGGATAACTCGCTTAAATTTCATCTTCCAAACAGCAGATTAATTCCAAATGTATTACATTGAATTAATCAATTGGCTTGACACGTACAGTCGATTTGTCAGATGAGTGCATAAAAAACTAATAAAAAAAAGTCATATTTCATCAGTTTCTACACCTAACTATCAAACTGAATCCATTCGTTCTTGAAATGTCATCATTTGGACAGTGTTGGTGATTGCCGAAAATGCTATATTACTATCTATATTATATACAACATTTTCAATCCCGTGGAAGATGCTACAAGAACTCGAGTCTCTCAATGCATGAACCGCGAGAGAATTTTTCTACTTTTTTTTGCCCCACTTCATACTCTGAGTATTTCACGGGCCTAAAAAAATTTACAGTCTGATAATAATCGTTGCTGTATGGAATTTCCCAAGAGAGAATCGCAAGTTGACAATTATCGTAGAAAATCGAATCGATGATTCAACTTGATGATTCTCATACTACTAGGTTGCAATATTTCAAAACCCTTGTGTGGAGCATTCACAGACATTTTCATAGACACAACTTATGCAAAGGTTATATGCACAGAGTTAGAATAAGCGGCAATAGTAAAATGATTCTATCGCAATTATCAACTGCCGGTATAGAATCGGATCGCGAAACGCGAATAAGCGACCGTTTGTTGCTTCAGAAAGGATCCCCTTAGCAGCGTGCTAACCATTGATTCTCAGAAATGTCATAGAGAGAAATTCGCTCTCGCACTGGTGTCGATTCTATGTTAAATGAGCCATGCCAGGTTTTTTTTGTTACTGCGTTGATATCCGTCTCTCTTTGATGGCATTGATTCAATCATGTGACGAGTTGCCAGTGAGCGTTCTTTGATACGATAAAAGCCATCCTTGCATTTAGATATTAAGATCAACATAACAACAGTTTATTCAGTAAATGTTATCCAATTAACTATACAATTTCCTCAGAATGAAATGAACAATTTTGCTTTACAATACACCTTACTAAAATACATATTTTATGTGTCATACAAAGAAGAATAAATGAATTTATCTAAAGGCTGAATCAACAAAGGACAGTTCGCTTTTGTTTATTTTCACGCTCAGGTCATGCTCTCATTTGGATTGACTTCTGTAAATGAATTCTAAAATTGTATTCCGAATCTGTTCTGATCTACCTGAATTCTGAACTTAAGGTGAAATGTAGCGGAATGCGAAAATCGCGTTTTTGATCAATTATTCAAAAACTAGACCGATTTTCGAAAAACCAAAAACACTTAAGTTTTCGAAATCTAATTTATCATAACTAAGTATTCTTATAATTTTGAAATTTTGCTTTGCCGAGCCGTAATTGGTTTTTGAAATGTATAAACGGTTACTGTTCCGTCCCACGGGGATGATTTTAGAACTGAAAAGTAGTGTTTGTAGCAGAATTTCACAAAGAATCTGAAAATGCAACTCAAAATTATAAAATATTAGCTAAAACAACCGAAATTTGAAAAAGTTTACATAAACTTTTCCGCATTTTTTTTATTGCTTGCGCGCTGCTGTTTCGTATTGAGGTGGTGTGAGAAATGCACGGTGGGCACGGTGGCATTATATCGTGAGCAAAAATGACATATCAAATAATGACGCGAATTTATGCAGTATTGGGTTTTGTGATGAAATAAAAACGAGTTGAATACAATAAAATGGGTATTGGAAGAAATCGTTTATTTTCTAAGTAACTGTCATTTATAATGCTAATAATGTCCAATTCTGTTGAGTTCAATGCATTGATGTTGCTGAAGCAATAAAGCTTGGCTGTGTAATATCGTATAACAGGTATTTTAGATTGTAGCAATTTTTATAGCAAAACTATAACTTCATCATTGACAAGCTACTGTATGAAATACAAATCAAGTATTATAGTGATACAAAAACAATGTGATAAACATTGAAAAACAACAGGCATATACATGGTTAGCAAGTTGGTCAATACATATACATATAACATCATGTTAGTCATTCATAATTACTCATGATTTATAGCTCTAGTGTAAGAGTAGTAACTAACAATAACGATTGAATTAGCATATATTCAAAGTGTGAAGGATTCGAAAATCAATTACGTCCAGTCTTTTTTACAAGCCAATATAACGAGAGGTAAGGCCACTGCGCTCAATCATTGAGAAAAGTTCTTGTTTCTACGTGTGCGTTTTTCGTGGTATGCTTTGTGCGACGGTTCGTTCAATTGAAGCGGATAAAATTTTGCGCGCATTTTATGACGCTACATTTCACCTTAATTTCAGGTTCAGAATTTAGCTGCATAATTTAG
The DNA here is from genome assembly GCF_030247185.1 of Malaya genurostris. NCBI lineage: Eukaryota > Metazoa > Arthropoda > Insecta > Diptera > Culicidae > Malaya > Malaya genurostris. The sequence continues at coordinate 9,775,375 of NC_080570.1, forward strand.
TTTAAAAATTCTGTTTCAAAATTTAGTTCCAAAATTGAGAGCCTGCATGCTGGAACTGAATTCTGGAATTGGATTCTAGAACTATATTTAGGAGCTAAATTTAATTTCGGAATTTAAATTCAGAATTCGATTCCAGAATTAAATTCCAACTAAACATGTTTAGTTCTTAAACTCAGATCCAGTTCACGAATTATATAACTCGTTTTATTTTTTATGCAGTTTTCCAATCCGAAGAATTGGATTCCGGAACTAAATTCTAAAACTGAACTCAAAACCAGGAATCTGCTCTACCTGAATTCTGAATTAAATTTTAGGTTTAGCACTTAGTTTTAGAATTTAGTTCCGGAGTAGAGGTTCAGAATTTAGAACTAAGACTCTGAAATCTAAATCCTAATTCGGGATTGTTTGACTACAGTTTTAGAACTGGTTTCTTGACTAGATTTTGGAACTTAATTTAGTGTCTTAACAATCAACCTATACGAGCGATAATCGATATTTGGAAGTGTGAAATAAGCATGTAAATTTTATTCGTATTCAAGTCCTCCAGTTATGTTTGTGACATTACCTATCCGCCTTTTTCAACCATTTATGGGTTATGGGACTAAAACAAATCACTTTGGCAGTGTTTCACTCAGTTTTACAAGTCAAAAGTGTCCTACTTTTGCCAAATATATCAAACAGCAGTAACATCACGCTACCGAAAATTTCATGACCTCGGTCGGAAACTTCGCACGAAATACCCACTTCCAAAACCCTAACAGGTACCGTTGTTTCAAAACGCCATCTTTTACTGATGATTCGAACTGAAAGTCAAATGATTTAAGTGTGTATAGGATCCAAGAAGGCCACCATCCGTGTCGATTTTTTCTCTCGGCTCACTGAAGGTCACTAGCGAAACGACGACGATGATTTCCTGAAATGACGCAACACAATTAGTTGCCGGATTGTCTGTCAATTTGAGCTACTTAAAACTGTGACGGATTTTCGAAACGCTTTCCCCTGATTCCGTTGTTTTGTTTGTATATTTATAAGACATAAACGGCTTAGGAAATCTACGACTGTCCTTCGGAGAACTGAAAACATTTCGAATTGAGACTGAGTTCAGTTTGTCATAAAGTCATTTGGTCTGATGAATTTACCTTGGACTGCCCAGAGGGTCAAACAGTGATGAACAATAGAATTCAATCAAATCAAACTTTTGTATATTTTTTTTTGGTTTTCCAGCATCATCACAGTCAAGCAAGCGCCAACCGACTGTTACGAAGTCATTATGCAACACAAATACGGTTCCATTCACATCGTGTTGGGCTGTGCGAGGCGTGAAGTTGGATCAAATGCCTAGAAAATTAATAGTTTTTGTAGCTCTGCGATGTTTTGATTGATTGAAAACCAGTTGTACAAACGATACAAATGTCTGCTCGTTATAGACAAGATACATTTTGCATCTGAGACTTGGTGATTAATTTTCCAGAAATGATCAAAAGTAACAAAACGCAAACGAGACGCAATTTGAGCTCAGAAAATTCACACGCTGACTAAAAATTACTTAACATTAAGTTCTGTTTGTCGAATGTGGGTATTTATTTATTTAAACAACTTTTTTTCCGTGTGATAATATTTGAATGTAATTCAGATTGATTTGTATATCTAATAATGGATAATATAAAAGCAAGTTCAGCAACTGAAAATGGAAAATGGATAATAGATTTTAAAGCGAAACTATCGTATCCCCAGCAAGCCGTTTTTGTTTTATTCAATCGAACAGTTCAACTGTCAAATTTGGATCTGACATACGCTACCGTTCTATTTTCTCTATATTTAAAACACGAGTAAAACGTAAAACTGTTGGGGTTGCCAATATTTTTTGTTGAAGTTTTCAGATTTGAATTTGAAAACTGATATAAATTATGTGTCTGGAACTAGAACGCTTCTGAACATGCTTCTTCAGTGATACAATAATGATATATCAAATGATATAAGTTTGCCCAGTTGGCCTGTGTAGCTGTTTCCATTCATTTACCCGATCAAAATTCTAAAATTTATTGAAATTGCAAAAGTGGAATCGTGACTAACACTCCAGGAGAAGGATTCTGTTCCACGAAAGATCGCGAAAGAGATTCTGGAAATGTGAAATTTATTCTACTGGACTGCTATGGATCCGGTTGAAACCGGCTACCCGTCGAGTATACTCATTATGATAATGTATTTTTGAATTATAGTATCAACATGATCGGCATATACTGCTCCGTATTTTGTGTCATACATTGGGACCAGTTTTCATTCTCCCTGCTGAGCGCGAAACAAAAAAAAACGTGCGAATCAGAATTTGATACTGGCCTTTCTCATAAAGAAAGACTATACGATCCCTGTGAAAACCTGTCTTTGTCTTTGAAACTTAGATTCATATGAAAGATCACCTGACTTTACTGGCTGCATTTGCATTGTTTTCAAACGTGACTTCTGATTCCTGAGTTACGAATTGTTGACTGCGATCGACGTGAAACATTACCACTTGAGTCACTACCCACACAGTTTACACATATTAAGGAAAGGTTTCAATACACCAATAGATGATTCGAAAAGGTTTTTTTTGTTTTTCTTTTCGTCTAGACGTTCTGGAACGAGTATTCCCACAGCTGGTCTAACTTGGCGATTCACAATGTACACCCGGATCTTAACCATAAATTAGGTGATTTCCATAACTGTTTCAGCTGAAGTCGTCGCGCGTTGATTTTTTTTTTTTTCGGAAAACTGAGCCTAAGGGTGAAGCCAGAGTGGGAGCGACGCGATGCGACAAGCGACGCGATGCGAATATCAAAGGATTGCACGGCGAAGCACGACCGAATTTCATCCACTTTAAAAAAATGAACATGCATGCCACAGTAAACACGTAAACTATACTGACCAGTAGTTCCTAATATTTCCGAAACTTCTTTCCAGCACATGTTCACAAGAACCCGGTTCCGGTAATTACGAGATTGTTGATCCCAGAGCGCATTTCGTTCAAAAATAGCACCGATTAGCGCTTCAATATCAATCGATTTTTTTTGTTCCGTCATGACACAAATCAATTCAACCTCTGTTCGCTCGTAAATCGCGTGAAAAACTGTGCACGTGGTGCTTGGTCGCTTGTCGCGCTGAAAATCGCTCGTCGCTACGCAACGCATCGTGTTTACTGTGGCATGCATGTTTATTTTTTTAAAGTGGACGAAATTCGGTCGTGCTTCGCCGTGCAATCCTTTGGTATTCGCATCGCGTCGCTTGTCGCATCGCGTCGCTCCCACTCTGGCTTCACCCTAACGTTAGATGCTGTTGGCAAGGACAGTTCTATTCTATAATTTTTTTCTGATTCAAAAATATGTAATTGATGGATTTAAAATTTGCGGGCTTCTACTTTTATATAATTAGATGTGTAAATGTGTGTATTTCTGTAGGAGTGCAGTTTTATGAATCAAAATTTTCATTTATTCCTTTGCAGCGAAGAAACACTAAAAATTTGTTTTTTGGTTTTAACATACAATAGAAATTTATCAGAATTATTATTTCTTAGTGTGATCACGGGAATGTTCATTGTAGAAAATAGAATTCTAAAAATTACAGTAAACGTGTTCCATTTTCCTTTTGAATACACGTTCATTCGTCAAATTTCGGGAATCAAAGAAATTTTGAATGTGCGACACAAACGAAAAGCTGCACGAAAAGTTCTTGTTGTTGCTAGAACCGGTTCGGAAACAAGTTATCCAGAGGAAGATATCGTTGACCTCTTCTGTCCACCCAACGAAAATGGCAAATGCAAGGGACAAAATTTTGCACCGATGAATTTTCAAAACTGGTTTTCAAAATCGCATTCTAACGACATTTAAATGTTCTTTAGTTTTGTGCAACTTAGAAACCCGAATAGAGAGGAAGAAGAAGGGACTTATTCATCATTTTAATACCGACGTTCGGTGAAATTTACATTTACTGTATTACCATTAAGGGAGCAAATAAATTTTGAAAAAAATCTCATACAATATCCTCGTCTAACAAGTTAATTTATTTTTTATTAGTTGTTATTTATGATTTTTACTATTGTGGTCAGTGATGCCTACTGAAATTTTTCATTATTGTCAATCGATTCACTGAAAAGTGACAAAATTTTTACTGATTTGAAAAACAGTAATGATATTTCTAAGTTTACTGACCATGTCAGTAAGAAGACAGCAAATACAAAATCCTATAAATTATTTACAGTTGACTGTGAGTTGAATAAATATCAAGGCACTCAGTTTTTCGGAAATGTTTTTCGTCAATCTATAAATCGAAACGGAATTGTACCTATTAAAATTGTCCGCAATTTAGAGACTAAATTCATTACTATTTCTTCTTGAATCGGAACTTAGATTGAAATCTTAATAAATTAATGAATAAATAATTCTTATCAAATGTCGACTCAGACTGACGAAAAACTGTTCAAAAAGCTGAACGTGTATCGGGGCCTTTACAGACCTTACAGTGAAAACTATGCTTAACAATGTCACCGTCAAAATTTGTTAAAAGCATCCTTATGAAGACATTCATACACAATGTCACCGTCACGAAACGTCTTGATGTCCGGCACGTTTGAACGTTCCGGCAAAGAAAGTATTGAACTAATTTTGACGGACGCTGTCGTTACGGTGTCGATGGCCGGAGGCGACGGACCGTCTTGATTATACTGTAAAGAAACTCAAAATTCAATACTTCGCTAAGGGCGTGTTCCAGTTCTAGGTGGCATAATTTATGCCAGTTTTAATATTTAAATGTCGAAATTATAACAAAAAAAAAATGGCAATCCTAACAGCGTTTTACCCGTGTTCCAAATCAGCTGTTTTTCAAAGAAGGGCGAATCTAAAGTTGACAGCAAATGGAGAAAAACATCGATGAATGTTTCGACTTTGGTTTCAATTCCTATTTAGAAATTATTGTATATTCTATGAGCAATTTTTGATAAATCGAACTGTTGGTTTATCTTTAAAAGGTATGATTTTTTCCACTTTCCCTGTGTGAATTATAAAGTTACGCCCACGCGCATATTTCGTGAAATTGGCTGGCTTCCGCCCTTCCTTTCTAGCAACTGAAGTAACGCCCTGTTTATTGGCATGGAACACAAAGAGCGAATGAAATAAAAGTTTTGCCCTTTAGAGTTGTTTGTATTACTATGGTTGAGAGTTTTGTAGAATCCGAATGTTTAGCAAAATTGTAAGATTATAAAGCATTTATTCGTATGAGAGAGAAACTCGATTTGTTTACTTTTGTATGATTCGGCCTTCTTTGAAAAACCGCTGGAATCTATAAAAAATGGGACGTATATCATTTTCCAATTAAACAGCACAACTTTTCGAAACTGAAGCGGATTGCTAGGGATATGTTCGTTCCAGTTTCTGTTTGATTATTGATCACCCATATAAAGTTCACAGAAGCTGAATTTGTTCTAAGGGTTTGGCTTCTTAGCGCCGCAGTTTAAATGAAACAGAAATGTCGATTGATTTGAAAACTAATTCTATAGTATTAGCAAACTAAACATTAGTTGAATTGAAATTTTTATGGAAAACCATCATCGATGTAAACTTAAATTGGAATTCATTGAGTTTTCAATTATTAATACTGTACTTTTGAATTTAAAATGTTTCGCAAAATAATAACCTGTACAGTGATTTTACATTCAATTTAACATACTACTTCAAATATATGAATTCACAAAATATTTTTGTCTGTACTTTCTGTTTCGATTATAACGGTACTATCGATTAATTTCTATACACATCGCAAGTAAGCAACTTGCAATGAAAATTGAGTTCACTTATTTTTTGAGAAGAAATCGAGCTCGAGCTACCTAACATTAACTTGATCGTGAAGAATAGGTAGCGAACATTGTTGCACTTTAGTTGAATTGGAGTTAGTTTCGACCCAACATTAGGTAGCGGCTGGTGAGAGTGTACAAATTCTGAATCGATCGATCGCAGTAGGCGCGCGCGTCGGACGTAAAATATTTTTCGTAATAAAGGAAATCTTTGTGATTGTTTTTCTCTGCTAAGAGCAAATTCAGCACCTGCAAGTCGATCTATAATAGAACTAAAACTAGAACAAACGTATCTCCAGCAAGCCGTTCTAGTTTTATTTATTCGAACAGTTCTTCTGTCAAACTTAAAACTGGCCTACGAAGCCGTTCTATTTTCTCTATATTTGAAACACAGTTAAAACTCTGCTGGGGCTGTCAGTTTTTCTTGTTATAATTTCCAGATTTAAATTTCAAAACTGACATAAATTATGCATCTAGAACTAGAACACTATTGAATATGCTTTAAGGGCATATTCAGTAGTGTTTTAGTTCTAGATGCATAATTTATGCCAGTTACAAAATTTAAATCTGGATTTTATAACAAGAAAAACTGGCAACCCCAGCAGTGTTTTACTTGTGTTGCAAATATACAAAAAATAGAGCGGCATCGTAGACCAGTTTTAAATTTGACAGAAGAACTGGTCTAATAAATAAAACTAGAACGGCTTGCTGGGGATACGTTTGTTCCAGTTTCTGTTCTATTATAGATCTTCCATATAGAACTTCTAACTGCTGAATTTGCTCTAAGTAGAGTCGAATTTTAGTTTATTTTTCGTGAGGAGACGTGTGATCGCGAATAAAAAGCGATAGCAAACTTATAGCAAAGTAGCAGTACATTTTACTATCATTGCTCACTTAGGAATTATTTAATTATTGAAAAGGAACAAACGCTTCAATTTTGCAATTTTAAAGTAATATAATAAATTCAGGTATAAAGCCAACGTTTTCAATTTATTGTTAGCATATTTTGATAAGTAAATTTAAAAAATTTTAGGTGAATTCAGTAAACATACAAGAAAAGCTAAGATTTTGTGTAGTATTCAATAACATTTTGGATTAAAAAATTTACAAACCTCATAAAATAGTTATTCAACGTTTTATTTTATTATGTCATTCATGCGGTATGCATCAACAAATATACTTTTCGAAACCGTCAATCGCGTTCCCTCAAAGATATTGCAAATGCCTTTAAAATATAGTCACAGTTTAGTTACATTTCAATGTTTCTGCTCATGCGACTAATATTTTTCAAAATACTGTTTAGCTATTTTAGTTCTTGATTCAACCTCACGAATATCACTTTAAGCTTTTTTTGCTAATCGAAGACAAGGACACAAAAAGGTATGCTTTAACTATTTTCTTCTGATCGAGACTCGAATTACGAGATCTTCAACCATTTATCTACATATAGACTGGCTCATGAAGTCTTTTCATAATTACCGATATTCTTTGTGTTAAATTGGTGATAATATAAAAATAGTGATTATGAAGATTGGACTCCCGATTCGACAAGAATGGTGTTGATGGTGGAATTGTTCTAATTTTCATGTAATATTTTTGCACTTCATGATGAAAACCAACTTTTTTAATTTTTGCTTCCATCGTATACCATGGTCGTGTCGGTAGCTTCGAGCGAATCCTAGTTCTCATACTTACCCAAATCTCCAACTCCGCGCCACCTATGGAAGAGAATGATGCGTCGGCGTCCTTCCGGAAAGTAGGGAACGCATCAATATTACCTCTCTTTCTTATCATTTATACTTCCATGTGAACGATGGAAATGGAGGTGGCTCGCGATGGTGGCTATCAAACTGTTGAGATTCATTGTTCAGGTTGAGTAGGAATATTCCCAATACAATTTCCAAAGCAAGTCTTTTTTGTTATTCATTAGAAAACATGCTAATATCACTGTGCAATCCCCACAAAAAATTCGTCACAACGCAACGATTATAACTCTTTACATAGAATAATAACTAAAACTATCAACTGTCTATCTCCACTGACAAAATCATTGAAGAGAAACTAGATTTGACATTTAAACCGTTAGAATAAATAAAACTGATGCTGGTGTCTACCATCGTAAAATCAGATTAGAGCAATCTCATCCACCGGATAGACACTGCAAGTAGAAATTTTCAGCGATTCTTTAGCTAAGAATCTGAAATAGATGAGTTGATTTCTGTTGCGATAGTTGAGATGCTTTGAAACCTGTTAATTCAATTGGTTCGAGTGATTGTTATTTACTTTTTCATGAAATTCCGATCTTTCTAGTATTACTGATGAGCGGACTAGGACTGGAGTTGCTAGTGATATCGTTGGTTTAGATCCTACTCTGACAGTAAATGTAATAAAACGTGGAACTCCAAGAAAGTAAAAAGTTCGAGTCAGTAGGGTCTATTATTTTGCCTGAAGTACCCGAAATGTTGATTATGTTTGTTTCGAAATGGGAGATGACCTCCACCCAGTACACCATTTAATAACACATATTTCTTCTACGATCAATCCTTTTTATCAGAAAAACCGGTACAAATTTCGGATGATGACCAATTATAGGAAAACTTGAAAACAATTCATTGAAAGTAAAAATTCAGTGTAGAAACCGGTTTACGTCCTCAGGGTTCTATTGTCATTGAAAGTAAAATGCACAAACCAACAATAAAAACAACAAAAAACACGAAACGTATTCCTCATAATAAACGCAATCGATGTAGCCGGTTAACCTTGGTATTGAGAAGCACCCAAAAAAAATGAGACCACGCCGTTGGGTCGTTGCATAATAACCGAACATCAACGATCACCGGTGGTCAACAAACTCAAACCACTTTCAACTGCTGCAATCGCTTGTTGACTCATTAAATCCCGATATACGAAGTCCGACTGATTCATTTGTTTGGTTTTCATCTTCTTCTTCTTCTTCTTTGGTAGGTTTCTTCGTTGGAGGTTGTGCCGGTTTCGGTGTCACAGGCGGCGTTCATCGGTTGTGGTGCCACCGGTCGTACAAGGCGAAACTGCCCCTTCGGATTATCCTGGCCATCTGCTACTCGATCGCCGGTCAGAACACGATCTACGATTGGGTTCGGGATCATCGCATCCATCACAAGTACTCGGAAACGGACGGCGATCCACACAACTCGAACCGTGGCTTCCTGTACGCCCACGTCGGTTGGCTGATGCTACGCAAACATCCCGAATGTATCAAAAAAGGTCGCCTGATCGATATGAGTGACATCACCAGCGATCCGGTGGTGCGGTTCCATCACAAGTAAGTATCCGCGTGGGACCGGGGATGGGGGACTAGCGAAACGAGTTTGATTAGAATTTTATGACTAATCGTGTTAGCGTGAAGCGATCATTTGTCTGCACCGAAAGAAATTATCACTTTCACGGTAGTTGGAGGAACGCTTCTCTGTCAATCTCAGAACCAACTGAAGTTAGGGAGGATAAAACAATGTTACAGCCAGGCTTAGGAACTCCACGTGACAGCAGAACTTGACTGGACAATTCGCACGAGTCAGCTAAACTGACTGAATGTAACGCACCGACGATTTTGACCAGGTTTTCCTGGAACTGATAAACCAATTAGTCGCTTGTGAACAATCGATCTCCCGGTTCCATGTTTAATCTATTGCACAACCGGTTCCCAAAACTCAGAATTTTCAGCTGTTTCCAAGCGGAATCCGTTGAAGATCTAATTTTTCACTTGCTTTTGTGCGCGATCACCTCCGACTCATAAAATTACCATAAACCGGTGGTCGTCGCGGCATTCATAGGTCTGCCGAGAAAGGTAGACGTGTTTTTGGACGTTGCCCGGCTCCAACCTCCAACCGGCATCGCCATTTTCAGGTTATGACAGAGACATAATTAGTTTGAACCTCCGTTGCTCCGTGGATCACGGCCTACTCTTTCCACAGCGAATTTGAAATGTGTCTATGACGATTACGTAATATTTCGGCATCGGTTTTACATTTTCACTCACTTCGGCTTAGATAAAACACATGGAAACGGTTACTGACACAATCGGTTTCACTTGTATTGTTAAATACAAACTTCGTAAATATAACTAGATTAGTAAGAGCAGCCAAAATAGTTAACCTGACAAAAAGCACAAAAGCAAAACTAGCTTTTGAATAACAAAATATTATGAAAAGTTCAAAAAGGAAATAGTACCGAAAGTAGCACAACATGAATTACGAAACTAATAAAAACTTGGCAAAACAGTAAAAATTGGCAACAATTTTAAATTTACCTTATGTTTCATCATAGACTCGTCCTACTCACAAACATAGACAAACTTTCAAATGAACAAATTTGAATCTTGCATTAGAAATAGATAAATTTTAAAAAATGACGAGAACAACCAAAACAGTACAAGTGACATTCATTACAAGAACAGTAATAATAGCAATCATTCAATAAAATTGCAGAAATAACAAAACATGCAAAGAATTTGGTAATAATGCCGGAGAGCAAATAAAGACCAATGTTTTAAAAAATATTAGTAAAGAGAAACATTAGTGGAAAACAAAATTAGTAAAAATCAGATTTAATGAAAACTAAATACGTGAAAATTTAAAAAGTAAAGTGGAAAGTTGGTAAAGATCGGAATCCGTAAAAAGCAAATTTAATGAAAGGTAAAACTAACAAAGATAAATTTATAGCAAAAAATCAAACATCTTAAAATTCTAAACTAGCCAAATTAATAACGAGCAAATTTAGTTAAGAACAAAATGTGTAATAGGCATAATCAGTAGACAGAAAAATCAGTGAACAGCAAAATTAGTAAATAAGAAAACTGGCAGATAACAAAATTACTGAATAACTAAATTAGTAAAGGGCAAAATAATGAAGAACAAAATTAGTAAACAGCAAAATTAGTGAAAAACATAGTTAGTAAAGAGTAGAATTCGTCAAGAGCAAAATTAATGAGGGTAAAACTAGCAAAATGTTAAATTACAAATTAGTGAAAAGCATAATAAGTGGCGTGATATTAGCAAAGGGACAAAATTATTTAAGAGCAAATTTAATAAATAGCAAAATTAGTAAAAAGTGGCATTGATAAATAGCATAATTAGTAATGAGCAGAATTAGTCAACATCAAAATTGGTAAACAGCAAAGTTGGTGAAGAGCAAAATTAGTAAAGAGTATAGAATAAAATTTTCACAGAACAATAATAAATATGAAAAAAAATTAGTAAAGACAAATTAGGAACAAATTAAATAAATAGCAAAATTAATGAAAAATGGAACTAGTAGAAAGCAAAATTAGTAAAGAGCAGGTGATGTAAGTAAGAAAACTGGCCAAATTCTAAACTTCTGAAGAACTAAATTAGTAAATAACGAAATTAATTAAAAGCAACATAGGTAGCGTGATATTAGCTAAAGGCAAAATTAGCAAGAAGCATATTAATTTATGGCAAAATTAAAAAAGTGGTATTAGCGAACAGTATAATTAGTAAAGATCAGAATTAGTCAAGAACAAAGTTGGTGAAAAGCAAAGTTAGTGAAGAGCAAAATCGGTAAAAAGTAAAATCAGAAAAGAGTAAAATTGGCAAAGAGTAAAGTTAATAAACAGCAGAATTGAAGAAGAACACAGTAAAAAGCAGGATTAGTAAAGTTAAAGTAGCACAGAGCAAACTTAGCAAAGGGGAGTATTTAATAATGAGCTAAATTAGTAAATAGCGGAATTAGTTAAGAGCATACTTTGTGAAGAGAAGAATTAGTCAAGAACAAAATTGATAAGAAGCAAAATTAGTGATGTGTAAGACCAAAATTGATGGAGATCAAAATCAGCGGAGTGCAAAATTAAGAATTAGTCAAGAGCAAAATAAGCAGAATGTACAATTAGTAAAAGGCAAAATTAGTAATCAAATTAGAAGTGAAGAGAAACACTAAATAGGAAGAGGGGAGGGCAGAATTTAATGTAGAGCAGAATTAGTCAAGAACAAAGTTAGTGAAAAACAAAATTAGTGAAGAACATAATAAGAAAAAAACCAAATCAAAAAAGTATAAAATTAGCAAAGAGCAAAATTATAAAGATAAACATAAATAAACTTTCAATTGAACAAATTTGAATCTTGCATTAGGAATAGATAAATTTGGAAAAATGACGATAATAGCAACCATTCAATAAAATTGCTGAAATAACAAATCATGCAAAGAATTTGGTAATAATGCCGCAGGGCAAATAATGACCAATGTTTTAATAAATATTGGTAAAGAGAAACATTAGCGGAAAACAAAATTAGTAAAAATCAGATTGAATAAAAACCAAATTTAAAAAAGTAAAGTGGAAAGTTGGTAAAGATCTGAAATTACAAAAGCTAAGTTGGCAAGAAACATAGTACAGAGCAGAATTAGTACAAGGCCAAAGTAGTAAAGTTAAAGTAGCATGGAGCAAATTTAGTGAAGAGAAAATTTAGGAAAGGGGATAGTTTAATATAGAGCTAAAATAGTAAAAAGCGGTATTAGTTAAGAGCAATATTAATAAAAGGCAAAATTAGTAAAGAGCAAAACCAAATAGGAAAACTTGCAAGAAGTACAATTACTGAAGAGCTCAATAAAATGCAAAATTAATAAAGAGCAAAATTAGTAAGGTAAATTTAGTAAAGAGCAAAATAAGCGTAAAGTGAAGTTAGCATAGGAGAGAATTTAATAAAGAGCATAATTAGTAAAGAAAAGATAAGAACGTCATTACACTCTCACAAAGTCACTATTTTCACAGTCACTATTTTTCCGAAAGTGTATCAAACGTTATAATACAGATACGTATTTCGGAATGCTATTTGCATCCTTCTTCAGTGTATCGGTTTTATAAGTTTATTGAAAGAATGCTGCAATGAAGTTCCTTTTAGGATCTTTTGTAGTTCCTGTAGGATCTTTTGTAGAACCTAGTAGAGTTTTCAATTGGTAGTTCATACTGCTGAACACTAAATCTAAACCAAATTTTCTTAGTTTTGATTTTAGTGGGTGTGAAATGTTTTGAAAACTAACAAAACTAAGAAAATTTGGTTTAGATTTAGTGTTCAGCAGTATGAACTACCAATTGAAAACTCTACTAGGTTCTACAAAAGATCCTACAGAGAATTTGAAAAAGTCTGGGGTATACAAAATCTCGTGTCCTCATTGCGATAAAATATACATCGGACAAACAAAGAGAACACTGGACATTCGTTTCAAGGAACATATCTCAGAAATAGCGAAAGCATCCAAAGAATTGGAAAAGGGACTACCACATCACTTCAAGTCAAAAGTAGCAGAACATGCCTTTTTTGAAGATCATGAACTCTCTACTAATGATATAAAAATCTTAAGACAAATTTCCAATCCATGGAAATTAGATTCAGCAGAAAGTTTAGAAATTTTCAAAAATAACTCCATCTCTTTATTAAACCGAGACTAAGGGAATAGATCTTCTTGGCTTTTCCAGTTACTACCCATATCCAAGATAAAAACAAACATAGAAAACACTTAACTCTTCCAGTTTTCTGTTACCTGTTTTTACCTTTCATTTTGTGGTTTACCTACTTACGTTTCTACCTACTTAAGTTTGTATAAAAGGAACTTCATTGCAGCATTCTTTCAATAAACTTATAAAACCGATACACTGAAGAAGGATGCAAATAGCATTCCGAAATACGTATCTGTATTATAACGTTTGATACACTTTCGGAAAAATAGTGACTGTGAAAATAGTGACTTTGTGAGAGTGTAATGACGTGATATAACATAGTGGAATTCAACGGTACAACAACAGTACTATTAGTGACAACATTCTACTAACAGCTCAAACAGAAATTTAGTAAAGATAAGAAGCTAAATTAGTGAAGAGCAAAATTAGTGCAGAGCAAAATTAATTAAGAGAGAAATTGGCCCATATCAAAATCAGTTAGAAGCAGAATCTAAATTAGTAAAGAGCAACATTAGTATAGAACAAAATTAACAAAGAGGAGAATTAGTGAAGAACGTACTTAGCGAAGTACAGAATTCGTCAAGAATAAAATAGGTAAATAGTAAAGTGAGGGAAAACCAGATTCGTAACGAGCAAAATTGATAAATAGGAAAACTGGAAAAGAACAAAAATGCAAAATTAATAAAGAGCAAAATTAGTAAGGTAATATTGGCAAAGACCAAAATCAGTAGAGGGAAAAATTACGAATTAGTCTAAGACAAAATTAGTAAACGGCAAAATTAATGAAGAGCAAAATTTAATAGGATAACTTGTAAGAAGCAATATTACTGAAAGTCTAAGTCAATAAAGAGCAAAATTCGTAAGATGCAATTAGCGAAGAGCAAAATTAGTGTAGGGTGAAGTTAGCAAAGGTGAGAATTTAATAAAGAGAAAAAATAGTAAAGAGCGGAATTAGTTAAGAGCATAGCTAATAAGGAGCAGAATTAGTCAAGAAAAGAATTGGTAAAAAGCAAAGTTAGTAAAGAGCAAAATCAGTAAAGAGCAAAGTTGATCCAAATCAGTAGAGAGCAACAGTAAGAGTTAGTCAAGAGCAAAATTAGTAATAGGCAAAATTTGCGAAGAGCAAAATAAGCAAGGTAAAATGAGCAAAGAGCCAAATTAGTGTAGAGTGAAGTTAGTAAAGACGAGAAATTGATAAAAAGTTAAATTAATAAACAGCAAAATTAGTGAAGAGCAAAAATAGTAAAGAGTAAAAAATGGAAAAAATAAACTCGAACAGCATTGCTTCCCAAAATGAGACACTTCCTATTTCGTTCCGAGCGATGATTGTGTCAATACATTGGCAAAAAAAAGAATGCTAACACTGACCGTGTCACCCGTAGAAATTTTCCGAATGTAAAGTTCAGTTGCCTTCACCGAGACGGTGCACTCATTGACATTACTGTGTTTGGTTTTTTTGCTTTCAACCTTCTACTTAAGTCATGGCAAACATGATGTCCAGTTCGTTATGCAATGATAAATTTGACGAACCGGTTCAAGAGTGACTCGCGAGGTTCGACGTTTTGTCAAACGCTGTCACAACTCGATAGCAATTCAAAAATCAGTAGTTTTTAGTTTGATAAGTAGAAAAATTTTGATTTATAAAAATCGGATAATTTTGAACACCTTGTCATTTCGTGTGAATCTTATCCTATTCGAATCGTGCCTGACCGGTTCACGGCAGGAATTTGAATATGTAATCTAACGATTATTTATGACAAATTATAGGGATTGCTCAGATCTGACAGCAACGAAGACCAGCAGATGGACAACAGACAGAAATCGGCTTGTTCGCAGGTGTTATCGAGATGAATTTGGTTCGAGGTCGTTCGAAAGTCAAAGATTCATGCCACAGATAAATTAATTCAGTTTGCCATAACATGGCCATGGGTTTCTTCATCGCTTCCACGCAGGCTTGGTTAACTGGTTATCGAACATTTGGCCTCTGTCGTAACTGTCAAACTTTCACGTCAAAAGCCGCCGGGCCTGAATCGATTCGACCACACGCACATTATAAGAAAATCACTCATAGACTATCTATCTGACTATCTTTCCAGTAACTTCATGTTGATGAAGCTTCTGTTTTGCTTCTTCCTGCCGACCTTCATCCCGTGGTACTTCTTCGGTGAAAACTTCCGTCTAGCCTTCTTCAGCCAGTGCTTCGTGCGGTTCGTGCTGAGTTTAAACTTCACCTGGTCGGTCAACAGTGCTGCTCACATCTACGGTCATCGACCCTATGACAAGTAAGTGTTTGCCCGAGTCACTAGAACCGTTCCAACATTGATCTATCATTTCGTTTTTCTACAAAAAGGCGCATTCGGCCAGTGGAAAACAAAACCGTTGCGGTGGTGGCCATGGGCGAAGGCTGGCACAACTACCATCACGTGTTCCCGTGGGACTACAAGGCGGCCGAACTGGGCAACTATCGGTTTAATGTGACCACATTTTGGCTGGACGCCTTCGCCAAGATCGGTTGGGCATACGACCTGAAGGAACCATCGAAGGAGCTGGTCAGGAGAACGATTGAGAAATATGGTCAGTCATCGGGGGGGGGAAACAGACGGATCAAACTCAAATCACTAATTGTCGATTATTTCTTTTTTAGGAGATGGAACCCATTTGACCGTTTCGTTCAAGGATCACGTCGAGGTGCCGGATCCGACGGAAAACACCTAACGCGTCAGCGGGTGTATTCGAGTTTTAGATTGTGATCAACCAAATCTTCTGGTTAATGTACAGTTTAAGGGGTAGTCTAAGTGCAGCCAGATGATATAATAATACTAAGTATGCATTATGTAATCAACATCAGCTCATTATTACCGGGTCTCATAAGATGGGAACGAACTTAAAACTAATACACATTTTTTTTACATTTGAACAAATGCATTTTATTCTGTTCTTGTAAGGCGGCATCTACGAGAATGAACTTGACATACGCCTAGCACGAAACACAGAAGTGAGACTGTCAGGCTAAAATCAATGAAGTAGGTAAACTTTCTGTTTGTTTCAAATTGTAGAAGGCCTTGACTTTTCCGTTCAGTTCGGTTGCAGTGAAGCCAAAAGTTTTGAAAATATTCGCTAGACCCACAAAATAAACTGGGTCGTCACGGTTGTGCTCCGGTTTTGAGGGTTATGTCACGGAAAGCTGGGCAAGGGCAGAGAAAGGGATTTCTTCTTTCCATCCACTCGAACGTAGGGTGACTCAAGTTAGTGGAAACGTTGCCACACTTGCGTTACTTAACTAGCATAAATCCCATGAAGGAATGAAAGCCTCATTCAAAAAAACTGGTTTTCCGGTATTTGCGGTTGTCTTCCGTTGCCATAGTTTTGGCATTCTTGAAGCTTGATATTGTGTTAGTATGCATTCTTGGTGCATTTGAAAACTGGAAATTACGGTAAGCGACAATCATAAATAATATTGTTGCATTTTCGGGAATATTTTCAAACCTTTTCGAATAAATTTTTCACGATTATTTGCTTTCCATAAAGTCATGTGTTTCACAATACTGTTGTTAAAATCTTTATTTTTTAAATTGTGGAAGTTAAATGGGCATTCGCACAAAGTAAACGCGTCTCATTTCACACTGTTAATTAGATTTTGAAACAGTATGAAATTTCGGAATGATACTTGTATAATTCTACATTGTAAGACTTTGATAAAATCGTTGAACTCGTTCGATAGTTTAGCCATCGAAGCATACAAATGCTTAAAAAAGTCCATTTCATTTGATTGAAAACTATTATTTTTTCATGGAAACAAAATCATTCGCCGTTGTGGTTTTAAATGAGCTTTCACAAAGCCTAAGAGGAAATTCAGCTGCTAGAAATTTTATATGGGCGAAACTGAAACTGAAATAAACTGTGACTCAGCAGGGTTGTAACATATAAACCTTTATTTTTCAGAGGAAAAATCGATAAATCTTTATCGAGGGAACAAAAATCTGTATTTCAAAACGATAAGAAATGGAAACAATGTAAAACAAATCATTATCCCTTATTCCTATTATTCGACCTTTTGCTACTTAACTTTGAGTTCTTTTGAATCTTTTCTTTCATTCGTTCCTTCAATTGTTGTTAAAATACAAACAGCAAAACCACCCAACAGCGAGAGCTTCGTTCAATACGCTAAAATTAAGCAAACCATACCAACCTGAAATTGAGTCAATACGACTCAACTGTAGAGTAAATATAACTCATCTTTAAGTATTTTTGGCACGTGCCTTACCTAGAGCCTTTTCACCTAAAATTAGGTTATTGAACGGAACCCCCAAATTGGGTGGAATGTACTTAAAATTAGGTTGTTTTACGGCTACCGTTCCATTTTTTTCTATATTTGAAGCTAATACATTTGAGGCACGAGTAAAACGCAGCTGAGGTTGCCAGTTTCTTTTGTTAGAATTTCAAGATTTAAGTTTTAAACTGACATAAATTATGCATTTAGATCTAGAGCACTCCTGAACATGCCTTAAGTGTTAAACCCATTATACAGGGTGTCACACGAAAAATTTCAAATTTAAAAATGCATTAATAAAAAAAAGGTTTGTTAGATTTCAATGAATACACATTTATTTGAAAGGTTGATTCATGAAATTGTTATGAAAAATAATATACCCCCACGGCTGATTTGGCATTAGCTAATCCGATCGACCCAATTTTTGAGTACATTTTCAATTGCTTCTGGCCTTATGTCATCAATAGCAACCAGAATTTCGTCCTTGAGGTATTCAATTGTTTCTGGATGGTTTTTCTGCTGATTAATCGATTTTCAAATATTGTTCGCGGAACATCGATTGTTTCGTTGGCTGTGTGGCATTTAGCGCAGTTTTGTTCAAACCAAACATATTTCATAAATAAATTTCATAAATCAAATTTTCAAATAAATGGACACTCATTGAAATCTATCAAACCGTTTTTTTTTTTATTATCGCATTTTTAAATTCGAAATTTTTCTTAGGACACCCTGTATATATTCGAAATATATGTGCTATTCGATATGTATGGTGAAGTTGTTGCTACTTGGGAAATCAGAAATCAGACTGATACTTCAATTGATAGGTAATTATTATGTTTCGTAGTTTCGGTTGTTTTCCGAGATTTGAGAAACTGAAAGTGATAGAACAGATGGTAAAATTTCACGCAGATTTGAATTGAAGGCGAAGCTAGTCAGTTTTACATACAATTGATAAAGGCGTAACTGGGTAAAACCTGAGCATGGAAACAAATTAACAAATAAGGGCGAATCTCTTACTTTCATGTCGGAACTTCCTTGGAATCGAGAGAAAGCAGAAAATTTGACTTACGTTATGAAGTTTAACCAACAATTCATCCGCTCATAAAATTTTGAACGATAACTTTCTAATTGGAATTCAAACCAAGTAACTAGTACAGAGCCACTGTTGAACGGTTTTTGAGGTTATACTTACAATCTCAAGAAAACAGTAATTGTTGGAAAACGCAAAAGCAGTGTCCTCCGCTATTGCTGGATGAAACATCAAGAAAGAAAATATTAGTTTGTTTGGTATATTTTTCTACACAAACTGATGTTTTTTTCTTGACGACTCATCAAGCAATAGCGGAGAAAACTGCTTTCGCGTTTTTCAACAATGGCTACTTTTCTGAGATTGTAAGTAGAACCTTAAACACTTTCGGTGGACTATCTAGCATAATTTCGGATCATTCAAGACCGCTATCAACCGCTATGGTAACCGTCAAAACAGCCGATTATGTTCAGCAAATTTGTTTCTATTTCTTAACGACAGATCCTTCTGTTTCGTTTCAACTGATTTTCGTCATGAATATGCCATTGGAAGTAAAATACACTAAAACAAACGAGAAATAATTATGTAGTAATTCAAACAAAGATACCGTATTGTTAGTTCAGAAATCCCTAAAAAAAACAGTCAAGGAATCCCTAAAATAGTTACCAAAAGACTGCAACATGAAAATGGGGTTCTCGCCCATTTATTAAAAATCAACGATGATAATATCGGTTTCGAAGTTAATGAGTGCCAAAAACGTGTACAAACACAAAATCTGCTTGAAATAAGTATTAAAAATGAACTAACAACAGATGGCGATAAACCCCTATACTCTTAAAAAATAATATGGATAATATAATATGAAACTCTTTGTTTCCTAAGCATTCTTCAAAAATATTGTGAATCAAATTTTGTAACAGTCAGTATAAAATTTCGTTTAAGTACCCCACTGAGAAATGGGGTCATTCATCGAACCAACTGTGCAACGTATGGGACCAATGAAAGACTTCCGTTGAACGTTTTTTTCTTACCGGGACGCTACCGCAGTTCAACTTGAATCATCATTTTTACAGATTTATCTGTATTGTTCGGATTTTTACATACGCATACAGAAAACAAATTTGATACAGATTTCCCAAGAAGCAAAACAAAGCTTTTTCGTATGAGCAATCTATTAGTATTTGATTGCAGTGACGAGAAGCAAAGTCTTGGCATTACATTCCTTTTGTAGAATTTGACCTTTCTGTTCCAACAGACAGATGGAAAGAATTATTGCTCATTGAATCTACCATTCTACAGTCATAACGTGTTGGAATAACATCATTTGACTTCATTGTATTGTTGAAATTATTTTTATTAGTGAATACAGATAAATACAGATTTTTTATACCGAGTAATACAGATTCCCTATGAAAATATCTGGCATCTCTGACTTGAATCGTTTGGTAAACGTCAAATTTGACCCTACTGATATCTCAGTAAATCAAGGTAGGCCATTTAGTTTCAAATCGTCTTCCGTACAATTGTTTTACCGGCCACTTCTAAAACTTACAATCTTATGAATGCAGCTGTAGTTAGGTAATACAAAATCTATTCTTGAAGCAATATTCATGAGAAAAAAACAGTCATTTTTCTATTTCCAACAATGATTGCGCCGAAAGCATTCCTGGAAGTCATTGCACCGAATCGTCCAATTGTCCTTATATCGTATTGGCAGGCACGCACCCAGGATTTTGTTTCGGGAGGGCTAACTGATGATCTTTGATGTATCTAGTTTTTTGCATTTAATACCGCTAGTTTCTTGGAAGCGTGAGAACATATCATTTGAAACGAAATTTCGAATTCGCCTAGAAAGTAGTTTAGATAAATAATTTTATATTTTGGATGGGGCTATGAGGAATTTTCTGTCTTGATCGAATTTTAGTTTTACCTGCAATTTCAACAGTAGGGTTTTATAAGTGACCATCTAAACAGGAGCAAATACTTTAAAACTTTTCTAATTTGCAATTTTGTTTGCTTTTTTAGTTTGCAAATTTTGTTGATTATTTGTCGAACAAATTTAATTTAAAGAGAGAGTGGTCAAATATTAATATAGACAAAATTTTAGTATTTTGAAATAGAACATCACTGAACCGATTTTAACTTATATTCAAAAGATAGTGTCTTTAAATCCTATAAGAATCCTAATTTCATCGAGATCCATGATCCGTGATATCTCAAAGATAACTAGGACGATTTTCACAAATGTAAGAATGGTTACAAAAGAAAGGTCTTATGAAAAGATTTCTAAACAGTTTCATCCAGCTTCCGCTTCCGAAAATGTATAATGAGTGCTACAAAATTTAATGTATCACATCTGTTTTTCCTTATAGTCTTTGATTAGAATTAGCCAATCGCACAAACAGTGTCCATTTAACTACACACTCATGTTAACTTAAATATATTTTCAATCAGGCCCATGCCCAGTATTTCATACCGGGAGGGGCCCTCAGATTAAAATATAGTGACAAAAATGGCCATTTGGTTTTATCAGAGATCCAATGACCAATTTTTCCAACTTTAAATTTAAATGATAGACCTTGTTGTTTCATAGTCTGCTACTGAATTACATCCTGATTCGATATCCAGTTCCGGGACAGGGTGCTGGATGCCAAAAATGAGAATTAAATAATTAAATTTCGGGGAAATAATTGCCGAGATTTGCACAGCCGAGGGCTCGGTAACCGTCTCGGCAAAATGTATAATAACTGAAAATTTCGGCAATCCTGAACTGTCAATTATTGCCGCACTTGTCAGCAGCAATATTGCTGTTAGTTCGGCAAAAGCGATCGGGTTCGAATCATGGATTACCGAGTCATCAGTAAACGAGTGTAGAAAAGATGTTGCTTTATTATTGCACGAAAAACTTATCACGAAAGCTAAGTTTGGGGAATGAATGTATTTTATTAATACTCACTTTAATTTAAAAAAAATCAAATCACGAAAAGAAATGTCACAGATAAAAACATTTGTTTCTAGTGCTCGCCCTACCTGGAAATGAACAAATATTCAAAAGTATATAAAAAACTACAAGGATCAGCCCCATGTGGTTGTTCGAGCCATTGATGTGGAACAAGGCAACCAAAATTTCTAATGATCTACAATCAAACAGTTCAATCAATCGTCACACTTTTGAATCCGCTATTGCACGAGAGTCTGCCTAGATTTATCTTGATTAGGAACCAACACCGAACATTGTTTGTTTTATAGCCGACGAAATTACACCAATATCCCAAATGTATGCAATTATATCTTCGTACATACTTGCGATACGGATTTTGATATTAAAGCTTCTCTTCGTCAAGCTTGTGTTCAAGCTTTGTATGCAAGCAGTGATTTTTATAGCGTTAAGTTTCTCTACCATTCTGCGATTTCGGTTGAAGCGATAAACTATTTCTCATTATCAATCGAGTTCATCTTATATAAATTAGGAATTAATCTTACGCACTCAACATTTACCCTGGGGTAATTGTCAATTTCTCAGACGAAACGACATAACATGGAATTTCATCCGAGCTTGCATGACACAAGATCAGAGCATACCAATTAAACCTTCAAATCGTTTTATGGCACTTTTTGTCTTGCTGTCTAGCAACAACCTACCTGTAGCATGCTACGCGTAGGACTGAAACGTTAGCTATAATTTCGCTTATATATTTATAGATTCGCGTGCTTCCAACAGTTTCGCTTTTGCATCGATTTAACAATCAGAGCGATGCTTTCCCTTTGATATATTGCTAACTCCTTCAAAACCGTCGTCTATGGCAGGGAAATCCGGTATGCCGGAGATTTTTGGCAGACAAAGTAGGACACTGCTCGCTACTAATCAAAATTTCAATAATTTATAATTGAAAATACGTGGCTTGATACATTCAAATCGAATCTTAGAAATATTTCCAATCAAATAATGAAATAATATTAATAATTGATACAAAATATACTGAGCTGTAAGTGTTTATAAACTGACTACATTTTTACGTGTATTTTTCCTTGAGTTTCTAATTTGCACCCCTATATAGAAAATAAAGATGTGTTCCACATCAAAAGAACATTTTGATTCCACTTAGCTTTTCACGTAATACTGAAATCTCTTTCATTCGCCAAACTCGTAAATATTTTTCAGCTCCATGAGAAATTTGCGACGTCCGGTGCTGTACAAAATCGATAGCTGACATTAGATGACAAGTGTCGCGCCGAATTTGAACAAAAGCTAACACACTGTTCGAAATCTTAGCAAACGGATTTGCTGATTTCGGTATATTTGTTGTTTACGGATAAGTTCAGCAACATTAATATGCCAAACTTTGGTAATAAAATGCGCTTTACCGAGATATCAGAACTGTACAGTAACAAATTTCGGCAATGAATCGGTTTTAAGAGTCATCAATTTTCTGAGCAATGTGGGAACCGACTTTCACTAGCTTAGATTTAAATGAATGACCTTAATGATCTATAAAATGCTTTTAAATTTTGTCCGAACTAAACTTCCGGTTTTGAACTTAGAGAGTGATGAGTTTTAAAAAACTGGGAAGTACCAGAAGTAACGGTTGAAGTTTCTTAAACGGAGCTCACATAGATTTCACTACACATATCATTTCCGAATAGAATGTACAGGAGTGGTTCGAGATGACTCCCTTTATGAACTCCGGATGACTTCCAAACTAAGCCGAAAACTATTTCAATTTTTGAGTCCTATTAGAGGCTGAGATGGCCTTGTCTGCTATTTAAAAATTAAAAAAAATAGCTTAAGAGAGCTGAATTTTATAGCCAAAATTTTAGTATATACTAACTCATAATAGTTTGAGGGAGCCAAATCAGGTGAATAAAGTAAGCGGGGGAAGCAAATGTCGCCTTAAATCGTTGACTTTAGTCATGGTTGCAATTTTCTTTTGAACTTCTATTCCGCGGTGTAATCTGAGAGAGCAGTAGCCATAATATTTGTTATATTATTCTAAGGTTTTCTTATTCGTTTTGCTTCTAGAAACTAAATCTTTTATAAGATAACGAAAATCGTTTTTTTTTTCTTTACACAACAATCGGCTATCAAAATAAAACAAATGGCAGTACTGCGCTGAAATTTGACATGACTCTAATTGTGATTATGAAAGCAGTCGGTTTCGGGAGAGGCCAGCGCCCTCCAGGCCCCCGTCTGAATACGAGCCTGCGTAAGGGAAGTGATGGATAGTGTTTACGTCCGTTTTGTTTTCCGAAAATCGTACTTTTGAAATATTTCCTATTTGGAATAATGGTGAAAAATTCGAAAGTTTTTATTCTCCTTCAGTAAAAACAATTGCTTCTCCAAATGAAGTTCGGAAGATTTTTTCTTGAGGAATCCTGACTTCATATACCGCAAACTAGACTGCTGAAATTTACCTTTTTCGTTTCCTATGGCTTCCACTTAATAAATACAAAACAAGACTGCGAGGCCTTACATTCTTGTCAATGAAATTCATGTTACTGTCTTGATATAACTGTAGTGGCTTTCGGTGGTAACTAGCTAAATCTAGCCAAAATCAGCACAGAGAGAAATCATTTTTTATGTCCATAATAGACGAGAATGACGAATACTAAATGTTATTCTAAGTCTCGCACACAAATTGTGAAAAGGGAAAAAAATCGTTCAGAATCTCACGTGGAATTCAGTATGCAATTCGAATCAATGCGGACTCCAGTGAAACGACTAATTCAGAAAGAACTTCGCCTCCGACCGGTTGATTTGGAAATCTGTCGAAATTGAGTGAGGACAAAGTGAACTGAATTGTCAATTAGTTTTCTTTTTCTCCGATTTAGCACGTTTTCGTGGTGATTTTTAGTTAAATACAAATTAAAACTAAATACTCCTAAATTAAGAAAATCTGGGATTCGACCGGTTTGAACTGAACCGGTTCAAAATTTCACATCACCCTACTGAAAACTAATACAAAGCAACCAAAAACAGAAACCAGACTTCGAAGATCACCAAAAAAAAACAATGTTTCTCACCGCTCCACACCTTTGTCGGTCGTACCGAAATCCAACAATCCGGCTGCTGAGTGTGGAGACAAAGTTTATCTTCCGTAACCGTCATCGAATACCAGCGCACCAGTTTCAGTGACTCAACACGAGCCTGAAATCGTTGACGATCATTTTCGGATCTTTTCGGGTCGTTTGGGACAGAGAATGGTCCGAAAGAAAAACAAAAATTCATTTATGTGATCTTTTTTTCCCGCACCGATGGTGGGGTAGTAAATGCATGGCGTTTGGGTGGCGATTTTGGGTCTCGTCTATCCGTCTCTCTATCAGCTGATCGTTCAAGTTTTCTACACATATACAAACGATCAACGTTAGGCCCACCCCAGCGGTTTTGAATTTTCGGCAATAACAGGCTTAGAGCCAGCAGCTTCACAGCAGGTTGGTACGTAACCGAACCTGACCTGTTCGGCTGTCCTAAACATTTGGCGGACTAGGTTTTTCGGCAACGGAGCATACTCTTGTAATTAAAACAGTTTGCATCAGTCGGGCTGATCGCAGTTCGCACGTGAGATGAGTCGCGAACGGTCGTAATCCCGAAAACGAAGTGTCCCGGCCAGGTGTTGAATAGTGAATAGTAGTTTGGTTTGCCGAAAATTTAGGTTCAGTATAGAATGACGGTCGCCAGTGCTATGGAGACACCGACGAAGGCCTCCTCCGGGGATATCCCTGTGGGGGAGGACAGTTCCGCGAAAATGAAAAGGATCTACAGTGATACCAACAACAATGAGATAATGATGGGTGACGACGAGAGTGTCAGTGATAAGGAGCTGAAACAGTACATGGAACACTACGATCAGTGGAAACAGTCCGCCGTCGGAAAGTGGCTCCAGGATCAGCTTGCCGATAAGTTCGGGTGGAAATTCGGAGCTGAAATCAAGTGGAAAAATGTGGCCCTGATCGGTGGATTGCACATTGCTACCGTGGTGCTGTTTTTCGTCTACGTGTGGGAATCGACGCCATGGACCTGGGTATGGGGTGAGTTATCCGGTTGATCACGATCGCGATCGTGGGAGTGTGTATGTGTTCAGGATAATATGCGAACTGTGATGTTGTTCAATAGTGTCGACCTTCCGTGTTAGTATGAATCGTTGATCTGTCGTTAAACTCTTGAAACCGTTGCGGTCACTTAGCCGCTAATTGTGATGGATTATTATCTTCAAACTTCCTCTTGATATTCAAAGACATTGAGGCCATTGAGCCTTTGCACGTCTGCAAATTTCCGTGATGACTGAAGGCGTATTATAATTCACGGTTCGCTTGCTGCACTTCCAAAGCTTTGAAGGATAACTCTTTGGAACTTCCTCGTCGGATGCAATCTGTGCGTATTATTCATATTATCTGGCTGCGACTTCCTCGAGCATTTCGCGTTCCTGTGATAATTGATGCTGGTGGTGGAAGATGTGAAATATTCGAACGAATTCGAGCGTTGACAATCACGCATAAGGACCACACCCTTCCGCAGGCTGGTGCGAAGGCATTCGCCACCGCCGGTCATGATCTTGAATTCGAACCCGAGGTTGTGTGTGAATAAGGTGATGACAACTTGATCGCGGTGTTCAGGAATTTCGGAGATGTTCACATCACTGTTTAAAAATAGTACCTTTCTGTGGAAATTAAAAGTTTCCTGGAATCACATAACATATCTTCAGAAAGCATTTTTCAATGAATTGCTTTTTCTTTTAATGTATTCATGATACACTAAATATATTCTTAACTCTAAATATAAAATTTATGAACCATCGTTGATGGCCGATCAAAATATTCCCCCTGTTTTGACCTGTTTTGAATACGTCTTACTTTACTATGTAGTGCCTTCTCATGTGCAATTTGTGATAGAATTTTCAGTAGTATGACACAACCACATACAACTATAAATAGACATTTTCCTAAATGTTTGATAAGTAAAGGTAAAAATTTGATGCTTCATTCATTCTAGCCTGCGTAGTTGACTCCTTCAGTTCAGATCAGAATCCAGCGCCAGAATTCAATTCTAGAGTTCAGTTCTGAAATTCAGAATCCCAGACCAGATTTTTTATCATTTCCAGAACCCAGTTCTAAAATTCAGTTCCTCGTCTTGAATCCAGAACTAAAATTGTGTTTCAGAACTCTGGAACTGAAACTGAATTTGATAACTTGAATCGAGGCCTGGATGCATTCCAGAAGTTTAGAATTCATGTTCAGAATGCTGTTGGTCTAGAATTTGGTTTCAAAACTCCGTTTCACAATCCTTGAAGTTTAACTGAATTCAGGAACTAGATTCTGAAAATTTTCTGGATTTTGGATTCTAGGAGCAGAATTCTGGATCCGAATTAAATTAGGATTCAATTCTGTAACTAAATTTAAGCTACTAATCAAAATCCAGGTCCAGAGTTCAGTGCTAGATTCAGTGTTTAAACAGAATCCCGATCTTCAATTCAGTTCTAAAATTCAGACCCAGAATACCAGAGGTTCAGCGAATAGTTCAACAATTCAGGTCCAAAATTCAGTTTCCAAGTTCAGATTCAGAATTTGGTTCCAGAATCTAGCATCAAAATTATGTTTCAGGATGCAGTTGTAGCATTCGACTCCTAAATTCGGTCCCAGAGTTCCAGGTCCAGAACCATTCATTTTATACGTATTTACGTCACCCAGTTATGTCTCCGTTTTTAGCTTTAAGAATCATTTCCTTATCAACTCTTCCAATACAGTTGGACTGAATACCAATAATTGTCAAAAGCTCAAACCAGCCAATGTCGTATTCTATTGAAAATAAACGTCAATTTGTATATTGAGTAGAGCTGTGCGCCGCCGCGCCACGCCGCCGCCGCCGATAATTTCGACACGCCGCCAATTTAAGAAAAAGATGATCAGCGCGCCGGTTATCACATTTTAATCCTGCCGCCGATAATATTACATCAGCCGAAAAAATGATTTTATCAATGTGGAAAATTGTTTACAGTTTTCATGAAAATTCATTGAAAATTACAGTACAGTTACTTTCCTCCACTTATACTGAAAATCAGTACTACCGATGTCAACCGAAGCCAATGTCATTTGATTCAAAGCCTATTTTCTGTCTTTATTTAAAAGGTTTTGAGCTATTGGCACATTATCGGTCGCGACATCTGAAAATGAAAAATGGAACCAAGAAAAGGAGGGTTCTACCGAAAAAAATAAATAATGTTAGGTTTTTTCCGATTAACATTTTTTTTTAGAAACCAGTGTAGTGTTGATTTCTCAGGTACTAGAATGTTTAGTGATCGAGTACCATTTATTTTGGATACTTTATTTGTTATTTCCGGGCATTTGAAAAATGGTATTGAACAAAATTTCATGATCCATTCTAAATAAACGTTAGTTTTCGCACAATAGATTAAGATCAACGTTACCAACTCAAAGTAAAAACATTTTCTTCTACTTCTACTATGACTTTTCAAATGAATTTACCCGTTTTTATAAGAAATCGTTACAAATGTGAAGTAATTAAAATTTGAATTTGTTAATTTGATATTATTTTTTATATCTGAATGCATTTGAGCGCCAAATCGATTTTATGTTAATTACATACGTACGAAAAAGATATACTTATTTTTTGAGTTGATAAAACGATTTTTATACATGATAATTATCAACTATGTAACTATGTAGCGATTTGAAAAATAGTTCCGAATAAAACTTCATATTTCTTGCTCTTAATAAAATAAAACCCTTTGTATATAAATGAAATATTTATTTAAACAATAGTCAACCATCTCCAAATATCGCACTTATATTCATCTCAATTTCTCCTCTAATTCGATGCATTCGAAAACATTTACCATCTCCATTCACTACGGTGGCTTTAATAGATCACATAAATATTAGGATAGTTGATTGTAGGTCGACAAAACAATAAGATAGAGAAATTGTCCTGTGTGAATCAATATTAAAATTTTTAATATGTTTATAATTGATTACGCCGAATCGCGCCGCCTCCGCCGCCGATGTTTTCAGGAAATAGCGTCACGCCGATTCGCCGCCGCCGCTGGTCAAAAAGACGTTTCAGCCGCCGATGTTGACAATTTTGATCGGCGCACAGCTCTAATATTGAGTATACAAGCTTAGAAACTGTACTTGGCTTCAAAAACTTCCAACAAAGAATGCGAAACGTTCAAGTCTAACATGTCAGCCATTTTGATGTTTGAAGATTTCATACAGGAAGTTCACTTCAACTACGGGCAGGGGACTTACCATTTGAAGATTATGTGAGACTCAAATAAATTACACTGGGTTTCCAACTGTTATTAATATACATCACGAAGAATATCAAAAATAAATAAAGCACAGCGTTTACGTGAATAAAACTAATATGATTTATTTGTTGAGTGGAGGAAAACCGACTATCGCCAGAAGTAGAAAACTCAGTGCCAACTTCGATTGAATTGTTAACCAGAGAGTTGTTCGTTGGTGCCCCTGTAAGAATTCCTACTAATGTGATTAAATATCAGTCAATCTTACAGATAATTCTTACCGATAGAATTGATGCGCAGCAAAATTGATGAACGAATTTTGCAAGTAAAAATCCGTGACACTGGCATTGGTGTCGCTGGTCACTGTCACCGAAATGGCATTCTGAAAAAAAAATCACAGCAAAAGTTTGACAATCATTCAACCCATTTGTACACGAAGAAGTATGGGCCTAGTTTGAAACAACTGATCATACGGTTGAAACCTCGAATTCGTATTCACATTAAATTAACATAAAAAATTGTTAATTTCAAATCAAAAATTTAATTTCAAATTCAGAATCAAAGTTGACCCAATTGTATTATTCAATTTGCTTGAAATGGAATATTTATATAATTTTAAAACGAATATTGTATAATTTGTCTAAAAACTAGATTATTTTAAACAACATTCAACGTTGTCCCGACCAAATATGAGGTTTGTTGACGCTACACTTTAAAAAAATTTGAATTTTACAGGTGACTTAATCCGTCATACGATGTAATTCATAAAGACCTAATTTGTCAAATGACGGAAAATTTTATTTGTAATGACTTAATGTTAGATGAGCTTGAATTCTACTGGTTTCGACTGTAACTTGCGTTCTGCTGGCAGGTGCGACTGTATGAATTTAAATGCACCTTTTACCAGCCAAGCAGCTGCATGCTTCTGTGGCTCAGTCGATTAACAGACGTACTTGCGATCCAATGAGTCTTGGTTCAAGTCGCGGCGGTTGCTATCAGTATTCTTTTTTTTTTATTTCAATGAATTTCATGGAGTTTAGACACAATATTAAATGTTCTTCCACGTAAATTTGCGTGAGCTGCGACGCTCCATTTATGTGCATCTAATAAGATGTAAAATCACAGGATTTGTTTTAAGTGTGTAGTCATTTCCCATCACATCAACCTACACACTTAGATTTTGTCCCGAATCTCGTAAAAACTTTCCTTTTGGCAAACTTCATAGTATCCGAAAATTTCTGCTTTTGGGTTGAAAAATTACAGGAATTGTCGGTATTCAAACATACACAGCAAAAAATTATGAAAATTGCACAAATCGACATATGACTCAATTCATAAGAACGTAATTCGTAAAATAACTGAATTTTACAAAAATGATTCAAATATTTGTGAAACACACCTAGCTTTTCAAGCAATTTACATGTTTCAGCACTTAAAATATGTCAGAATGCATTAAATATGTGTTATATCAGCTGTATAAATGAGTTAAATTTGACTCTCGAATATGTAAGTCACAGAAGATGTAAATTTACACGATTTTTTCTTGGTGTGTATGAATTATTCAGTTTTGTATATAAATCACTTTTTTGAGCTTCCCATTAAAAAAAGGAAGAATGATCTTGTGTAATCTCGGTTGTCTGAAACCTGTATACCGAGATTTCGGTAAATTTATATCTTCGATGTACCGATTTCGGTCAAATGTTCGATTGTTATTCAACACGGTAATTTGAAGGATCGTATATCGGTTAAACGACACGAATTGCTCACTCGTCTGCTAGTTTCTGTATGGTTGATCAATCCGATTGACAGTGATATTTTAAATGTCACGGAATTTTCGCTCACTTTTTGATAAAAGTCAGGCGACTTAAACCATCACATTCAAGCTACAGAAATGGGCCTGTTTGTTTGTTTTCATCAACTTTTAACAGTTTATGCTGGAATTCCAGGAAGAACTGATCATTTACTAATTCTATAAATCTGAAGAACTTGATGATTTAAACTAAGGAATCAGTTATAAAACGAATTGAAAATTTAGCACGCTTTTTCTCATTCAATTCCGGCAGATTTCCGAACCGATCGGTTAGAGCCGAAATTACTTCGGAATCGATTGTTGCACTGAAGGAATTCATACTGAATTCCATATGAAATTCTGAAAATTCTTCGCTCACTCGGACTTGATTCAAAATTCATTACAAATAGCATTCTGCCGAATATCGGCAAGAGTCTGACAACAATGTATCAACCGTTTCCCACAGAGAATATCGACAAGACTCTGTTCCAGCCGGATTCTTACCTTTCCAAACTGGTAGAACCGTTCTGAATCGGTTCGACTTTAGCAGCGGACAATCCGATTTTGGTAGCAAAATATTACAAAAAACAACTTCTAATATATTTGAAGTTTTGTATATGATAACAAAATCAGAAATCGAGTAAATATTGCTGGTCTGTAGAAAGTTTCTTCCATGCAAGATTGATACAAGATCCACGGAGGAAATCAAATCAGAAGAAATATCAAATTTGCAAAATATGTCCCGCAAGATATTGACACCATTATTTCTGCACTGTTTTGACAGCTGGAATTCAGCTAGAGGTGGCATTATGCGGCAAAGTCGAATCGACTTTTGCGTACAAGCACTCGTACAAATAATCGTTTATTTCGAGTTCCATAATGCGGCATCCGATTTGATATGTCGGCTACCAATCAGCCATACTATTCTCGGAAAAGATTTTCATCTATTGGTTATAAACTTTGAGGCACTGACTATTTGCTACAAAACTTTGATACACTTCATTAGTAGGTTATAATGCGTGTAAGTGTAGTAATGTGATAGTGAAATTTCTGTGATAACTAAGAACAAGTGTAGTTAAAAATCACTTTTTCGGAGCGGTTATTGGAATGAACTATCTCGCGTCTATAGATTTTCTATAAAAACGAAGTGAGGCTAAGATTATAAACGGTTTCGCTTCGACCGGAAACTTACCGGGCAAGACTGGCCGAACGGAAATATTTACCAAGTTTTATGTTGCAAGTCGTAACGCTCACACAAGAAAAAAAATCTTTCAAGTGCGAGGACAACGACTATAAACGAATAAAAGCTGTGCCATTACTTGGCATTATTGCAGTTAAAAGAGGCCACCTGTCAAATAAAAATTAGAAACAAGTGTTCTGTGAAGCGGCCTCCAGCGGTACAGTTTATGGAGATGGTAAAACAAAAAAAAAACAATAAACGGTACGCAACGAAAGTTTCAAAGTAATAACAGTAGGTGAAGTTATACTATTAAGTCAGCTCCAAATTCTGTCAGAACAGATTCTGTTCAATCCCGATACGCGGTAACTAAACATTGCTTTTTCTTATCACGATTTGTAAATTAAATACATAAAATCGATTCTATGCAGAATCAACCTTTCAAATTTAGTTCTGAGTATTCTGACGTATGAAATTTTAATCATTAAATTTTATGGAAACTCGATCGGTGCCGGCTACTTGGATGTCCAACTGATGGATGATTTGCAAAATTTCAGCAGAATTCTCATTTCGTTTTGTTAATGAATCTACGATTGTTTTTCATTATACACTTTATCATTCATCACTCACTGCCAAGTAGATAATAATCGAGGTAGATTCCAACATCCATAACATTTCAGCGTTAATAATTTTCGGTCACATATGTTTAATCAAAGTCCAAGTACAAGGAAAATAAACGACTGATTGTTTGCCTGAAGTCCGAGCGTCCCAAAACGTAGCAGGCCTTGTTCGGACAAAAAAAAGTCACTTCACGGTATGGGAAACCCATTTTTCGTGTTTTGGTAGATGGATCATGCAGTTCAAAACCAGCAAGTCTTGATTCGAGCGTGTACTGGTTGACGTGCGCAACTCAACATCGTCATCGGTGTAAGAAAGGAGTGAATAAAAAAAAACAATACTTGACCTTATGGTTCACGGTACATGGCAGTGTAAATTTAATACTACGGGGGATCGCGCCAGACAGAAGTAGAAGGAATCAGCATGATCAGAGTGAAAGGTCACTCAAGACTCTAAGATACTCGCAAAGAGTCATCCGGTTGCGGCGGCACTTTGAGGATGCTAAGCGAGCAAATATTTATGGATGCCTTCTCGGTACGGAATGCGTATCCTAATGAATATGCGATAATGTTTAATTGTGGATTCTGACACTTGGATCGAGAATTTGTGTACGGTGAACGATTGGCATAACTGATCGACGAAGTAACTATGAGTTTCATTACATCATTAACTTAGTAGCAACAATGCATGCAGTAGAAGATTCTCTCTTTTCCAAAGGATTTATTATGTCATTTTCACTTGATGCCAAACCCAATCCAGTTTCCACCATAACTGCTGTCAAACCGTTTGTTTGAAGCTAGCTTCGAAAATAGTTTCAACAATGTTGAACTGAAAATCGAGTCAGTTTCGAACCTGATTTTTATATCAGGTTTGCTCAAACCTCCGTTGCTAAGTGCGAACCCAACACAGTTTCGTGAAAAATGTTTGTTTGATAAAACTACCCTGGGTCAGTTTCAGTTTTCTCATACAGTTCTCATTCAGCCAGTTTCTGGATGCAATAATGTTGGTTGGGTAGAGAGTTTCACCCTACAATTTGATGGAATCTTGCAGCAAAATCCAGCTAATTTTTCAAGGAAATTTCTCGAATTTCAGAATAACGTTGAAACTAGGTTCCAAACTGGCTTCAAATAAACCGTTTGACAGCAGTTAGGGTGGGGTAGGTTTATCATCAAGCGAAAACGAACTAAATCCGATCTAGTGTGCTTTGACGTAAACATGCGAGAAGCGAGAAACCCGCCTATAACAATTTGAATCCCGTCAGAATGAAAAATGAAAAATCTGTGAAAACAGAATAGTCAAATTCCACGAAGAAAATGTATGCCAAAACTCTGCTTTTCACAAGTCATATTTCACAAGTTAATCAGGAGAAGTACTGTTATGGCACATGCATTTTTTATTTACCAAGAGGGAAATCACTCTAAACTCGGGCCTAAGTCTCACTTATTAACTCATTCAATTCCGAAATAATCTCATCTATTTCTGCGCCATCTCAATTAATCTTTCATAAACAAGTTAAACCTCATAAACCAGTCTGGATGAGACTAATTTTATAGTAAAATATTTGTAAGGGAAATCATAGAAACCGAAATAGAAGATATTGTCGAAATAAATTGAACCTGTCAAGTATGAATGGAAAGAAAATGGAACAATTATGCCAGCACAAGGTTGACAGCTTTCGAAATCTTACCGAATATTGACTAGCTCCTGGAATTCCTCCCAAGCGGGTTATAGTACACTTCGCATGCAGCATGCAGAGTTTTTTCCTGTATGCTGTCACAATTCCGGCAAGAATCTGGCATCAACCGTTTCCATCAGATAATTTAACCAACACACTTTTTTTTCGCTGAATTTCGGCAAAATAATTGCCGAGATTTGCACCGCCGAGTACTCGGTAATCATTTCAGCAAAAGATAAAATTTCGCTCTCGGCAATTTTGACTCAAATTTGACAAACGTCAGTTATTACCGAAATTGTCAGCAAAAAGTTTACTGTCTGTTTGGCATAACCACTACTGAATGTTCGGAAAAGGCAACGAAGTGAGATGAGCGCAAATGAAAAAGTTTCTAATGCTGCTTTACCGTAGAATTTTTGTTTGTTTGCAGTCCTCACTAGCGCTCATTCGGACCTAGACAAGACCGGGCGAAAGAGGTGGTTATAGGTTTCAGTAGAAAAATCTATCCGGTGAAATTACTCCTTCGGCAAAACGACTTTCGGTGAAACAACTTTCGGCGAGCTGACTGTCTCCCCGTAAAAGAACCGATTAGATAAACTTTTTTTATATTTAACAATGCTTATGTAATTTCTTCGAATTCGAAAATCCGAATGAACTTTTTGTAATCACATTTGAATTTATGGAGAGAATCAGAATGTCTTGGAATATGTACAATTGGACAGAACCATGCGGAATACGTGCAAAGTGAAGTGAAAAGAGCTTACTGAAAGTCTTGTCAATTCTTCGAGCAGTGTTTGATAATCAAAAAAATTTCCATAAAGCATCAACACAAAATATATGTTTTTTTGCCTATTCCTAGGACAGGATCTGACAACTGTTAAGCCATTTTCCGAGTCAGTTTCGGACCAGGTCATGATTGGTTGAAAATGGCATTAGCAAGTACAAGTCGATAGTCCCACGACAAAAGGGCCTAACTGCAAATGAGAGCCTCTCTTTGTTTACTTTCTCTTTTGATTATTACGGAGCCATTATTGCAAATTCTCTAAAGTTTTCAATATAAATCGAAAGCTTGTAGTTTTACCTTGAAAGTTTTGCGAAGAGTAAAGCATCAAATATAAAATCAGTTCGGTAAATCGTGAAAGAAAAAGTAAACAAAGAGAAACTGTCATTTGCAGTTAGGCCCTTTTGTCGTGGGAGGGACGAAGTTATTGAAATTAAAATTACTGCAGGGTGGTATAAAAAGTGTTATCAGTATCGTCGATAAAAATGTAGTTTGATATTAAATATATTGAAAATATCATCTTTTAAAATTTAATAATTTCAATTGGATTTACGTTCAATTCGATTTAAATTCCTGTCAATGTGGAAAGTGTATGAAAAAAATAAAAAAGCTTAAAATCAAGAAGTATGGTATGAGCGAAAATATGCACACCTAGACAAAAATCGTGTAAATTTACATCTTCTGAGACCGACATATACGAGCGTCAAAAATGATTCATTTTTACAGTAGATTTACCACATATTTAATGCATTAGAACATACTTTTGAGAGCTGAAAAATGTAAAATTACACGCTTGCTTGAAAGACAGGGTGTGTTTGTCACATATTCAAACCATTCTCGTGAAACTCAGTCATTTTACGAATTACGTCCTTATGAATTGAGTCGTTTGGGGTCACCTGTAAAGTTCATAACTGTTTGCTGTGCGGCTATATTTTTAGCTGACATAACATATGTCTAAATGTTGTCAAATAATATATAATCGCATGTTATAAGGGGAGAAGCCTGTCGGAATGTATAACTATGTCTACTGGCAACAGTGGTCGTGAGGGATGCATTATTTATAACAGGGTTCGACCGGAATAAGAAGAGAAATATTTTTCCAGGAAAAAGAAGCCAGTTGTCAGGTCCTGCCCTAGGCCTATTCTAGTAAAAAATATATTGGCATGTGAACGGTTACCAGTTCGCTCGAAATTCCCTGAATTATAAGAATTAAATGTTGATTTTCTGGATTACCTAGGAATTTCTGTAAGCTGAACAAACTCCGCGGAAAATGTAAATTTCAAATAATTTTGTTCAAGCTAAATTCGCAAATGCGTTCCCTATTCGCCATTGACATATTAAAACTAAACCAATATAATTCTCATCAATCACGTGGTGAGTTGCAAGGATGCCAGTTCATTTTTTTCAAAAATCTGTGATGGAACCAAAAAACAGTCTGTGCACACTTTTCATCAGGGCCGCTGAGAGGAGCCAAAAAAAAGGTCTTGCTTTTCTCAAACGTTTAGTCGGAAATACCTTTACGCT
Organism: Malaya genurostris; assembly: GCF_030247185.1. NCBI lineage: Eukaryota > Metazoa > Arthropoda > Insecta > Diptera > Culicidae > Malaya > Malaya genurostris. Next base: position 9,811,760 of record NC_080570.1, read on the forward strand.
AGGTTTTTCCTAGGAATTTGAAGACTGTAAGGGGCTTTTTGTCAGTTGGGTACCGATATCAGAAATCTGTGCATTTTTCATATTACATATTGAAAATCTGTGTAATACAGATTATCTGTTTTGAAACAATCGATTCTATTACCATCATCATTTTTATCGAACAATTTTAAAAAATATGAACGAAAGGCCACCGAAAATGTAGAGCAGATTGAAAACAGTATTATCAATCAGGTCTATAGATGAATTCTAGCTAGAACAGAACCGTTTAAAAGCCGCTTGGTGGAATTCTTTTCCGAAAACGGTTGTTACATAACTGCTGGAATTTGCTGCCAATATTCTGACAGAATTACGAAAACCCTTGGTCACTCATCAAAAATCAAATGAAGCGAATCAAAAAAATATTCGCAATAATTAAGCAATCATGCAGTATAATTGTGTAACAAATGAATGAATTTCAACGATCGGTTTGACCAAATGAGAAGATAGTTTATTTTCGTCCGTGCGTTTGGCAGACGAAATCGGATAATTGATAATTGATTCTCTTTTTTTTTCTCACCATCAAACGAAGGAAAGCTAATATTCATGAATGTCACATGTTGATAGTAAACATTGATGTTGAACCATGAATTGCTCATATTTGCCCGTCGATGGTACTATCTTTCGCTTGAAGACAAACAAATAAACCAAAACGCGCGTTGTTCCAACATTTACAGCAAACAAATATAGACATTGACCGACCGAAAAACAGCATAGATTCAAGGCGAAGGCCAACACTTGGTAAATAGCATGATGTTTGGCTGGAATCACAGAATGAAATTACCGCGTTAGCCTTTCAAACGAAAAACCTTCCCGTCACATCTGACATCTCTCGATTTAGAGAACCATAAATCATACAAAGCGTGTTGGGCGTAATGTTGGTCAGCCTACTATGACATGAGGCGAATCAACAAACTTGGAAAAGAAAAGAAAACAAATTCATATCGTTTTGTACACTCATTCAAGATCACTTAGAAGTTTTTAACTTCATTTGACAATCGGATAATAATGTCTCGGTTAATAACTTCAAACAATCTAGTCAAAATTGAACTTTCAAACGACCCACGAATTTAAATATCTATTGAAAAAAAGGATCAGCTCCGTCTTCGAGCACAAGCATTTCCGTTGTGAATAAGCGAAAACCTGACTATTCGCATATTTTCTGGCAGTGTTCAGACTGAAAAGTCTGGATTCAATGCAAACCGGTTCCCTGAATCATGACTTTTGGCGGTAAGTTTAGCCGAATTTACCTTTAGTTTCGAGTGTTTCGTGCAGCACCGAAAAACTACTCACGTGTAGTACCCGAAAACGTAAAGTAAAGTGTAATATTACGCAATGGTTGTTGAGTCGTTGGGCTTCGGTCGCCCGGCATGGCATTGAAAATGTTGGTGCGAGATCTTTCTTTCAATTAGTTACGAGTTGATAACCTTCGAACCGGTTGGAAGTTTTGGAAGTCTTGTTTTTTTTCTCTGCGCTTTTCAGGGGATGTTTTGTTCTTGGGAATTCAGCGACTTTACTATCAAGGAAACTGATCGTTGATGCGTTGAATGATATGAAAAACAATCGTTTTGAATGATGTTCCCATCTATTCTACTAGGTTTCGTCGTGGGAGGATTTGCCGGTTTCGGCGTCACGGCCGGTGCTCACCGGCTCTGGACACACAGAGCCTACAAAGCGAAGCTACCGCTGCGCATCATACTGATGATCTGCTTTTGTATGTCCGGTCACAACAGTTTGTACCAGTGGGTCCGCGATCATCGAATACATCACAAATACTCGGAAACCGATGCCGATCCGCACAACTCTAACCGGGGCTTCTTCTACGCCCACGTTGGTTGGCTGATGCTCAGGAAGCACCCGGAGTGCATCAAGAAAGGTCGTCTGATCGATATGACCGATCTGATGGCCGATCCGGTTGTCCAGTTCCATCAAAAGTACTTTCCGTTACTGAAGACACTGTTCACCTACCTCATTCCGTCGATGGTGCCGTGGTACTTTTTCGGCGAAGGTTTCGTCCTGTCCTTCCTGGCTAACTGTCTGATGCGAAACTCATTGACTCTCAACTTCACTTGGTTGGTGAACAGTGCAGCGCACATGTACGGTGATCGGCCTTATGATAAGTAAGTTTGAACCTAAAACCTGAAAACAGCAAATCAACTTAAATTTACCGTCATTTTTCACAGTCGCATTCGACCGGTGGAAAACAAATACATTTCCATCGTCGCAATGGGAGAGGGATGGCACAACTACCATCACGTGTTCCCCTGGGACTACAAAGCGGCCGAACTGGGCAACTATCGTACAAACATAACAACCTTCTGGCTGGATCTGTTTGCCAAGATTGGCTGGGCGTACGATCTGAAGGAACCGTCGAAGGAATTGGTTCAGCGAACAATTGACAAATACGGTAAACACAGTTCTTGCTGGCCAACGAAATTCACTACTATTCTTATTCGCTACTATTCTTTACAGGAGATGGAACTTACATCACTACCAAAATCGAACATCTCAGAGAAGAACCTGATCCCTATTTACTAAAGGCCCAGTAGACGTACTGACGTTCCATTCCAAATAGTAAAGCTCCGTGAGTGTGTTAAGTTTTAACAAATAACCTAATATTGTTTTAAAATATAACGAATTAATTGTAATTGAAATCTTCATGTGTTTTTTGTGAATCCGAAAGCTTCAATCCTGATGACATAAACCAAACAACTTAGCTGTTAATCAACATCTCCTGAATCGAAAGACGTAATCGGCGTTCATTAAAAGTTACGAAATGTGATCTCTCATCTGCTTACAAATCGATCTGCGACAATCGAAACAAGTGCCGAGCTGTTAGTCAACTCGGAAACGGGGTCCAGCCTCCATCGACGACTCATCCGTAGACCAGGTGAATGACGACTGAAAATGAAAGAATTAGCTAACTTTGGGTGCGTCGTAAAACGTAGTAAACAAGTTGAAGAAAAGAAAACGAAAAAGTTCGGATGAGTCGGTTTCATCAGACAGATTTTCTTCACGGATTTAGATTTTTTTTTGGTTGATCGCCTTCGGATAGCTGATGTTGAACCCTTTCAAGCCGAACGGTTTTGGAAGCCAATAAAACAAAAGTTTAAAGTTTATTTTTAACAATGAATTGCCAATGAACTAGCGGATTCCGGTAAATCCTTAACAATTTTAAGAAATCATTTGCATTTATTTAAAACTTTAAAATGTCATTATTTTTTCCCAAGTCAGTAAAAATTTTGCCAATTTTCAGTGAAACAATTTATGATAGTGAAGATTTTCAGTAAACATTACTGTTTCCTTTCGTAAGAATTAGATCAGTCAAATAAATTGATTTTCGAAATTGAAATAGTAAAAACTTAGTCTAACATCGAAAAAATGGTACATTATGGTAAGTTAGATTTTCAGTATACACATTGCGTCCATTAAGTTTCGAGACTGATTCCATAAATTGCAAAATAAACAAGATTGCTCAACTTTATCATTCGATTTAATAGTAATTCAAATGCGTCCACCAACTCATTTTGTAGAATAGTCTCGTGTCGAAGCCGTTTTGGTGGTCTCAACATCTTCAAAAAAGCATCCTTTCAACTTCAACTTCAACTTTGGAAACAAGGAGAAGTCACACGGCGCCAAATCAGGTGAATACGGTGGGTGCTCCAACACACAGACTGAAGAATAATAATTGATTTGTGGCATAGTCGTGCAACAAGCACTATTTCTATGGATCGCGATATTTGGGTCGAGTACGATGAATACTTTAAAACTTCGATATAAAATGCTCCAGTGACCGTTTGATCAGTTGGAAAGAACTCTTTGATGTCTTTGCCATCGAAAAAAGTGATAAGTATGGTTCTGATTCTTGAAGGAAATTTTCTCGGGTTTTTGGGCTTGTTGTTTTTTTTTTACTTTTATTCCGAACTTTGGCGCTCAGTTTCTGGATCTTACTGAAAGCACCACGTTTCATCGCCAGTAACAATTGATTTCAGGCAGTTTGGATACCGGGCGGTTGCAACGACTTCTTTGGAATGATTGACACGAAGTTATTTCAGTTCCTCCGTCAGTGTGTGCGGGAAAAACTTTGCACAGACCCTCTTTGCCGATATTCAAAGCCTCTTCTTTCATTTTTAGCGAAGAACTACGACCCTTCGCAACATAATCAAGAACTTTTTCAATCATTTCGGATGTGCGAGCTGATATTTGGTCTTCCTTCATGTTTGTCATCCTCTAGCGACACTCGGCACCCCAAGAAAAAAAAACATTTGTTCGAGACAAACACTGATCGCCATGTACTTGGTGCATCACTTTTACCAAGTTTTGCACTGAATTTAATGACCGATTAACAGAGCAAAATGTAATAAATGAAGTCTTTATAATTGTGATTCTGTGTAAAAATCAATTTTAGTTTATTTTTCGTGGGAACATTCGAATTGCGAAACTTGTAAATAGCCTTGGTATTACATTCTTTGTGAGGAATTCTACTTTCTGTTTCGACAGACTTCACAGCCAATTCAGAGCGTACAGACTCATCGCATGGCTGGTGCTACGAGCCTACTGACATTTAGAATTTTTCAAGATTTGGGCTCGAACATACGACAACTGGCTTGTAAGACCAGCACTCTATGCATTGAACCGTCAACTGCGAAACCTGTGTCGTATTCATAACAGATCGGCTGAAAAGTTCGTATCGTTTCTATGAGAGGACGCCACTAGAATTAAATCCATACCATTTTCAGTTAGTACCAACCTTCAAAAGATACGTGTATAAATTTGACAGCTGTCTGATTATTAGATTGTGAGATATTGCATTTTGAGTGAAGCTACTTTTGTTATTGTGAAAAAAATGGAAAAAAAAGAATTTCGTGTGTTGATGAAACACTACTTTTTGATGAAAAAAAGTGCCGCCGATACCAAAAAATGGCTTGATGAGTGTTATCCAGACTCTGTACCGGGCGAAGCAACAATTCGTAAGTGGTTTGCAAAATTTCGTACTGGTCATATGAGCACCGAAGACGATGAACGCAGTGGACGTCCAAAAGAGGCTGTTACCGATGAAAACGTGAAAAAAATCCACAAAATGATTTTCAATGACCGTAAAGTGAAGTTGATCGAGATAGCTGACACCCTAAAGATATCAAAGGAACGTGTTGGACATATTATTCACGAATAGTTGGATATGAGAAAACGGCCTCATTTGAAGAAGAAAAAAGTTTTGTTTCATCAAGACAATGCGCCGTGTCACAAGTCGATGAAAACCATGCTGAAATTGAACGAATTTGGCTTCGAATTGCTCCCTCATCCACCGTATTCTCCAGATTTGGCCCCCAGTGACTTTTTCCTGTTCTCAGACCTCAAGAGAATGCTCGCTGGTAAAAAATTTTGAAGCAATTAAGAGGTAATCGCTTGAACTGAGGCCTATTTTGAGGCAAAGGACAAATCGTACTACAAAAATGGTATCGAAAAGTTGGAAGATCGCTATAATCGCTGTATCGCCTCTGATGGCAATTATGTTGAATAATAAAAACGAATTTTGGCAAAAAAATGTGTGTTTCTATTAAACGATACGAACTTTTCAGCCGAACTGTTATGGACTGGTCCATAAAGTCTTTTCATTATAACCGACCTTCTGTGTATTGAATTGGTGATTACACTGAACATCAATAATTTCCACCAGTAATCACTAGCTGGAATCGTAACTGTCTGGAAACGCAACAGGAAACCATACCAGCAACGACTACGCTTTTCGGTCCATCTTCTAGAACTTGTTTCTCGGTTTACCTTCAGCAGGATCATTTTCCGTAAGCGCTTCCGAAACTTCAGCTGCTTCTAAAAAGATCTTCACTTGGAAATCGTCAACCCTTAACCTGATGAAATGACCTGTCGGAATGAAGAATAAAAACTTGTAACGTAGTAAAAAAGTTTAATTTTTGTTACTATTTACTTCGAGTGTCTGAAATGGAATGATAGATAAATGTTACGTCAATGATCGCTTACTTATTTCAATGGTTGCTTAGCTTACAAAACCTACCCGCATTGGGTTGGCTGCCAGACCGTTGCCTAACGGTAGCCAAACATACACTTCAAATGAGACAACCGTATCAACCAGGATTTCGCCAAAGATAAACTCAAGATTACAATGTCCCATACGATCCATCGAATAATATCGGATCAGTACCCAAATGTTACGCGACGGGCAGATTTCCCCCCAGATAGCTGGCTATGCCTGCCAGCCATTTTTCTGACAGAATTCCGGCAAAAGTCTGGCAACAAAGCAACAACCGTTTCCGGATGAGAATTTCACCTAGCGGTTATTAACGGTTCTGTTTCTGTCAGATTCTTGCCATACAAGATTGGCAGAACCGTTTTGATTCGGTTCTACGTTTTTAGCGTCTTGGTTTCATTTTTTCATTAAAAAGTACATATGAAAGGCAATAAATTATTGCCCTTCATAATAATAATTATGGAAAATGTTATTGCCAATAACAGTGCTTTCTCACTACCAAACATACCCATATTTCAATCTCATTTAACTCGTCTCAAGATTCGTTTTTTGTATGCACATGCGAGATGGTCGAATATCAAATGAAGTCGAATTTAAAAAAAAGAAAAAAAGAAGGAAGAGAGAAATGAACAAGACGCATACGGCGACAATTTCGCCTGGACAATTTTGATAGCAGCCGGAATGCAGCCAGCCTTCTGACGGTTGCCAGAATTAGGTTTTGCACGAACATGACATAACCTCACAAAAATGAACAGAATGAACTTTTTTTGACAGTTTTTACAGTTTAAAAGTTCATCAGAAGTTCATATTTCGAATGTAAAAATTGCAAGGCGCCTCAACAGATTCATACATATATAGCTCCTTGATGCTGGAAACACATACAGGGCAATCTTTTTAGTTATTTTCACTGTGGAATACGTTTTTAACAGCACTTTTTCGTCATTTTTTCAATTTTTAACTTGCAGTCGCAAAACAAAACAAGTACACGGCAACTGTCAAAGATGAACTTGATTCATCGGCAGTTCATTTGTGTCGTCATCGTGCAAAACCTAATTCCTCACAAGCGGGTAACCGTGAACCAGTGAACTTAGTAATAGTGTAATTTTGTTGACCCTTCGTTAGTAAGCGTCGATAAACATTTGAAAATGACGGAAAAATTCCATAGCAAAAATACAAGTTTGGGAGGAAGTAAACATACCGCACAAAATATGTTGTAACATCCAACCACTTTAATGCAGCAATAATTCTAATTGATTTTTGTTTTCCTGTTTCAAAATCCACTTAATACGCAGTAAAATACTGCGATTTCTATTATATTGCAACTTAAGATTGATTCCACATAAACAAACATTGTCATAGTTACGACACTTGTTGTTTTGTTTCAAATAATAATTGAACTACAACTGACGGTGAACCAAAATCATCGAGGGGCCCAGATTTTCCTCCAGACGCCTGTCAGCGTCTGCCAAAAGATTTTGCGGGAATACTGGCGAATATTTGCCATACAAGACTGTTAGGACCGTTTTGAATCGGTTCTTCATTTTTAGCGCCTTTGGTTTTATTTTTCTCATTAGAAAATTTTAATGAAGGCAAAGACAGCTTTTGTACTATCAAACATGATATGCAAAGCTTCTTCTCTCAATATACCAGTATTTTCATTTCATTTACCTGGTCTTAAGATTCGTTTTCATTTCTTGGATGCACAATATCAAATGATGTCGAATAGAATAAATGAAGAAAAAGAGATCTTTCAAGACGTGACGTGGCGAGAGAATGAAGCAATTTTGCCTGCAAAATGTAGACAGATGTCGGAGTCTTGCCAGGCTTCTGTCGGCTGCCAGAATTTCTCACAAGCGGATACGGCAAACTGGACGAAATACTTGTTCAGTTTAATTGAACGGCTTGTTGCTTATTTTTCCTACAAAAATAGTGTAAAGTGTGGTGTTACACAATTTTTACTGTGAAAAATTTACCGCTTGCATTCTTAAACAACAGCTGTCAAATCAATGTACATCAGTGACGCAAACGGACAGAAACAGTACGAAACCAAAACAAAGCAAGCTACGAGCACTGTAAGCTTTTAAAATTTGTGTTTGAAATTTTTTATCTGATTTTCGAACAGAAAAATAAATATTTAATCGTAACTATTAGCCGTTCAAATAATATGGGCATGAATGGGTTAAACAATCAAATGTTCACACGCTGGAACGATGGCTTCGATGTGCTTCACTCACGGATGTTGTTTGGGGTAGAAATCTACTCGTTTTCGAAATGAAACCTGATTGGCTGTTTTAATGAGACGTCAATCAATGTGCTTAAGATTGATTAGTTCATTGTAATCTAAGACTGCAAATTCCTAGCGGAACTTTTGCAATTCCTACTAATTTCATCTCAATCAACATCCGTTTGCCAAATTGATTACTCTAGAGAGTTAATTACTTACTGAACATGATCAAAAATATAACTAATAAAATAGTTGAACTCAAAATTATGCGAAATTTTTTTCCTGAGTCTTACTCGGTTTAAATTCAAGAGATCGTTCCAAATTTGTCAAACCACGATTTTATCATTTGTAGCGATCAGTTGCCAGCTGATTAGAGCTTAGATGTGGTTACTTAGTAGTAAGTAGTTCTTTCAGTGATCTCCTGACACGAATTGATGATCATACCGTCCTTCGAATTACTTTTCTTTTGTTATTACTCTGTTGCCACACGACTGCGTTCACAAAACCCCACGACATCACTTGAACTTGTGGGTAAGTGGTGGAATATGGCGTAATAAACGTACGTACCGAAGAGGCCACATAATTCATAAGATCGCTCGCAGCCATTAGGGTAACTGTACCCACATTGACCAGAGCTTCTATCGCTTCAGAATCAACTTTGCACAAATTAAATCGATACAGAGCAGAATGTTGTTTGTTACGTAGTGACTTAATCAATGAGTTAAACATAGGTACATTACCCTACCTGCCGCGGGATTCGCGGCTGAAGATGAATAGACCATAAATTGAGGTGTGTACGCCAGTGTAAACAAAGATAGGTCAGTGCATTCGACTCGGAATAAAGCTATAACTATTAATACTGAGGGACACTGTTTTGAACTGTTTAATGTTTCAAACCGACGACCCACGTATATTTGAAACCAGTTGATCTTCCATCCTCACTTGACACCTGTTTGGTTCTTAATCCATACTGGACATTAGATAAACAGAAATGAGTTTAAAGCTCTCAATTCATCAATGCAAAATGATTTGAGTTTTGACTAAAAGTATTTTTCAATGATTAATTCCGACTCATAAGCTCTTTTATAGAAGTATTCCTAGAAGAAAGTATAGCGGTTGCTAGGAAGCTAACTAGACACAAAACAAACAGGAATTTCGAACCGATAAATAATGGGGTATTTTTGAAAAAAATGACCTGGCAACGCTGATGGAAATGAAATGGAACTACTCGATTGCTCGTTTAGTGAGAGCTCGACCATCGCGATTGATATTGACGTTCTAAATGTCACTGAATCAGACCCGTGCCCTTTCGTTTCGTTTTCGATTTCGTTTCGGGAGGGGTCCTCAGATAAAAAAACGCTACTGAATATTACTAATGTATCTAATTTTCGTTTACCGGCGATTTTAACAGACATTTTAAACTTTTCCACTGGAACTGCCATTATGGAGCATTCAAATAAAATTTGAACTGCAATTCACTGCATAGAGTAGCACAGCCGATTCGAGGGGAGCGGAAAACATCTTCTAAGTTTAAAGGCCATATTAGAAGAGATGGTGATACAAATTTACTTTGACTCTACTGGTTCAGGACTCTGGTTTCGGAAGTAGTGATCTGAAATTCCAAAACGAAAATCCCAGAAAACCGACATTGTGATTTTTCCGTCCCACTGAGAGGCCGCTTCGAAACACTCGTGCTGACTTCAGTCCATTGTCGAGTAATTATTATGTCCTCTGGCGTATAATAAAGGATTCAGCCAAACATGTACTTGAAGTGCGCTTGCGTTCCTCTTTCTAGTCCTAAATAGGTATGTGTGGGTTCCAGCGGCAGGATATCTTTCTCATCTGCAGAATCTTGCCTAACTAAGGCATGCTCGCACATTTTTTCTTTCCGGTCGCCCAGCACAATTTTGTGTGTTATTATTATTATAGTCAGTTATTTTACTCCGGTTTCATCCTCCATTTAATGTGGTTTTGACTCTGTTCTGCTTCGAAGCACCAGCCACTGCGTGCCTCACCGGCAGTGGAGTTTTGACCATCACGTAACTCTCAAAACCCCTATCTCACTCTATCTAGAGGATCAACAGCCCCATAAGAATAAAAAAAACAACAGAAAGCCAAGAAAAGAACTAATGATTCCTTTATGGATATGTGTTTTTAGTATCATTTCTAATCATTTCATAATTTTTACATTTTCATTTAGCAAATAAGTGACTCTTCAATAAGTTAAAATTGGAATGCCCAAACTCTTGTAACACATTTTAACACCTATAACTTGCTAAAAGTAACACATATAACGCTTCCTAGCACACAAAACTTACAAAAAATAACGGATGTGACATCTTGTAACGCTTGTACCTTTTAAAAATGTAACACATGAAACGTTTTGTAACACCTAAAACATGCAAAAAGAGTTACGCATGTAACGACTTATAATGTCATAACTTATAAAAAGAAACGCGTGAACGATTCCTGACTCCTGTAACTTAGAAAAAAGTAACGCATGTAGCGCTTCGTAACGCCTATAACTTACAAATAAGTAGCACTTCGTAACGCTTCTGACTTACAAAAAAGTAACACTATGCCTATGGTTAACAAAAAAGTAACACATGTAACGCTTCGTAACGCCTATGGCTCACAAAAAAGTAACACATGTATCATTCCGTAAAACCTACAACTTACTAAAAAGTAACGCTTCATATCGCCTATGACTCACCAAAAAAGTAAGAGATATAACGCTTCGTAACGCCTATAACTTACATATAAGTAACGCTTCGTAACGCTGTGTAACGCTAATAACTTACAAAAAAAGTAACGCATATAACGCATGTAACGCTTCGTAACGCCAATAACTTACTAAAAAGTAACGCATCTAACGCATCTAACGCTTCGTAACGCCTACAACTTACAATAAAGAAACGCTCGTAACGCTTCGTAACGCCTATAACTTACTAAAGAGTAACGCATGTAACGCTTATAACTAACAAAAAAGTAACGCATGTAACGCTTCGAAACGCCTATGACTCACACAAAAGTAACGCATGTAACGTTCCGTAACACCTATGACTCACAAAAAAGTAACGCTTCATAACGCCTTTAACTGACTAAAAACTAACGCTTTGTAACGCCTAAAACATACAAAAAAGTAACGCATCGTAATGCCTATGACTCACAAAACAGTAACTCATGTAACGCTTCGTAACGCCTATAACTTACTAAAAAATAACGCATGTAACGCTTCGTAACGTCTATAACATACTAAAAAGTAACGCATGTAACGCTTCGTAACGCCTACTACATACAGAAAAGTAACGCATGTAACGCTTCGTAACGCCCACGATTCACTAAAAAGTAACGTATGTAACGTCTATTTCTTACTAAACAAGTAACGCATGTAACTCTAAAAAGTAACACTTCATAATGCCTATGACTCACAGAAAGTAACGCATGTAGCGCTTCTGAATCACAACAAAGTAACGTATGTAACGCTTCGTAACGCCTGTAACTTAGAAAATGTAACGCATGTAACACTTTGTAACGTCTACGACTCACAAAAAAATAACGCAGGTAACACTCTGTAACGCCTATGACTCACAGCGTTTCTGACTCACAACAAAGTAACATATGTAACACTTCGAAACACCTATAATTTCCTTAAAAGTAACGGATCGTATCTCGTTTACCGCAGAACCGTTATAACGATTTTTAACATTCATAATTTCCACAAAATAACTCAGAAATGATTTGTAACCCTCAATTTAAGAAAATTATCGTATGCAACGCTTTCTAGCTTCTGTAACCTAACGTAACGCTTCCCATCTCTCGATAATATCGAGTGAAACGCTTCGTCAAATGGAGCATTTATCCATATTGAGGACTGGTATAGCGTGATGGGTAAGTCGATGCCGGAACAGAAAAAGATTCTATAGTACCTTTACTCAGGCGTTGATTAAGACAGGACTTGAAAAACTTCGTACATACGTTAGTGTAGCTGAACTACTATTGTATGTATTATCATTATTGTCATTAATTTTTCCCCGGTTTCATCCTCTCGAAACCTTTATCTCACATTGTAATCTACAGAATCAACAGCCCCATAATATTTCCCAAACTTTTTTTTTTGTTTCTGTTTCTTATTTCTGGAGGGTCCAGGGCTAATTTGAAACTGTAAAAAAATTGTAGCATGATTTCACCAAAGTAGAAACCTACGCAGCAGCTGACGACTAACCGGTCCCGAGATGTACTTTTACCTGATCAATGAGCTTAGACTATTTCGACGGAGTACACAACATCTTCTCTTAGGTGTCTAAGCCGCTCAACAACGGGGATGTTGTAAAACTAAGGTTAAAACCCGCTAACCCAATACATCTATTAGGCAATGTTTTTTAGCTTTGCATTATTTTTTTGTCGGTTTAGGAAGATAAGTGTGTATGAAAATTGAAAGTAACACACTCGTGATTGCTCTCGTGCGGTGGCCCAAATTTTCCCCAATTGGTAGTTTTGCTGCCAAACGAAATAATGTTATATCATTTGTTTAGCAGCCGCAAATGTAATGCTTCAGTTATTGCGTACGGTCGGTGGTTGATGAGAACAATGATACTGATGAATGTTGTGAGCCAAAGCTTTCTGAGGGGGTAGTTTCAATTTAGGGGTAATGGGCATCGTACAAGATTTGAATGTTAGTATAATGATTTTGGAATGGCCATCAAAATTTTTCGTCAACAGCCATTATTCATTTAGTTGATAGTTCAATCAACGTTGAAATTGGTTGCAATTACATTTTGTTACATTCGTAATAATCGGCGAAATATGTTCGGCGACTCAAGATAGGATAACCATCTTAATTGCAACATTTTTTTGTGTGTGTGCCGAGCATGACGATGATTTAATCGCTGAGCATCTATTCATCAATCCTGGCAACCGCATCGCCAGCGCCAACCCGGTTACAATGCAACACACCAAATGTACACAACAAAGTAAATCAAAGCACACTGCGTCTCAATTGGATAATAATTGTTCATTTAGCAAGACCCCAATCTCATCTGTGGATTCCCGGTTAATAAATTGTTGAAAAATGTGTGCTTGCTTGCGTCACAAGGCGCCGCCTACTGTGCGCTAGCCGGCACATTCACGGTTCATCAACACATGATCCTCATTTGACTGCGAGTGAGAGTGAGCGAGGGGTGTAGTCTCACTTCAGACAATATAGAATAGAAATAGAAATTTCAAGTTTCTAGAAGTAGCACCCTTTCGATTTCGTAATATGTTAAATACAAAGAATAGACTGTAAATACTGCACAGCTATCGAGTTTGAGAAGATACTAAATTGTTGTTCTCGGGGGCATCGCCAGCAGTAAGCAAACGGCGTCAATTGAGTACATCAGAAACCTTAACACCGTTCCAGTTATCCGTGGAGAAAAAAAAACACACACACACCGCCACACGTCTGCGGCAGATTGCAATGAGAAGAAATTGCAACTCTTTTGTAGCCACCATCATCTTCACTGTCGGGCTTGTTGACCCCGATTTGTCAATCGCCTAGACGACACTCGATGGTTCGGCCAGGCTTGCTTCGATGGCCGTCGGACATTGTTGGAGAAGCAATGATTTATGTTTATGGATTCTAACGCTACACGGCACTCGTAAATACTAGGCAGGGCGGCCCGCTAGTGTTCTGTCATTTGTTGACTTTTTGCAGTGTACCATGGGTTACGGAAGGTCATTTTGCAACAAGTGGTAAACAGATCGACGGTTTTAGTTTTACTGAGGCTTTGCCGATTCGATGGTGAGAGGATTTTGAATTGAATCCACCAAGGAGAACTGCTTGACGTCATGAGAACAACTTTCCTAAATTCTATTTTTTAAATTGAGATGCAATTTTGTTTTCTTTCTTTGAATCTTCATTAACAGTTACAAAGCCTTTTTTAGTTTACCAAACTTACAACTCGATACGTTTTAACGGATTAATTATTACTCACTCGCAAAGCTAAACCACAAATCTAAATTTGTTTCGAGAAAAATTATCTACAACTAAGCTACAGTTTCTAAAATGGTTTTGGGAATCCAGTGCAGGAGTGGCAAATTGCACATAACACTCCAAACATCAGTTCTTGCAATGACTGGAAACATATATTGGAGAAGCCAAATGAACGAGAAACTTAGAGAAAAAATATTTTTTTGTGAAAAGATACGCTCAGAAACAGGACTCGAACGTTCTCGCGTTCTTGTGCATTCCGTGCATACACGCTACCATTTCGCCACCCTAAGCCTTTTGATAGACACAGCTCTAAAACACGGTTAGGTATGATTGAACATGGTCTACATCCTGACCGTCTCACGACCGGTACCATACAACCAAACATCTTCTCTGTTCATCAAACACTAGTCTTATCGGTCCTATTTTAACCTATTTTGACGCTCAAGCACTGAGTAGGAGATTGTATTTATAATCGCTTGTCACCTTCTCTACTCCAAACATATCCGAATCAAATATAATTTTATACTAGAGACTCTGTTATAATCAGATAAACACGGGGAGGAAGCCAAAAGGGAAACATACCACAATTGAAGCGTTCACCAATCGTTTGCTTTGAAACCGCCATTTCTTCTGTGACAAAAACACCGACATTACAAGTGAATAAAATGTGATCTTTGCAGTAAATAAATTCTGAAAATTCATCGTGAAAATATACAAACCTCTCGTAATTGTTTTTGGTAACGCATCAAATAGGAACGGGCTCGTAAACTGCAATAGCTTCTTGAAATCACATTACTTTTCCTCCTTCGAAAGCAATTTAAATCACGTTCATAATTGAAGCTTTGCAAATTTTCACCCATTTATTTCTAAAGTTTGTAATCGAAAAAATGAAAGAATAGCGGTAATCGTTCTACCGAAACCATTTTAATTTATTATAGTTTTGTCTTATAGAAAATCAAATCGAATACTGACACGAATTCAAGTGTTTAAATTTGAGATTAAATTGTCATTTGAAGTTCATCAAATTAGCCTGATTTCCAAAGCAAAAAAAAACTTAGAGTAGGTAATGCCAGATACATAACCGCGAGATTGACGTAGGACTGCATTCGAGATGTGTACACATCTTAACTGATTTGATACCGTTTGACCGTTTAAGATTTTGTGGTCCTGAAAAGGACCGTTCGGTTTCGGAAGATTGCGTTTGTATTCTAGGAATGAGGGCGGTAGTTCGAGACATGTTTCTAAATAAGTTCTTTACGTTACTTTTGGGGTACTGAAAAGGACCGTTAGTGGCTTTGGAGTCTTGGAAATGGCGTTTGTCATTCCAAGTTATTTGTAAGTTTAAGCCTTGACCGAGAATAAATCATTATAAATATAATCGTAACACAAGTCGTACAATCGCTCATACATTTGAGTTAAAGAATCTATCAAAATGCTGTACGGGATTCATTTCTGGCATTCAGAAGGCCCAAATTGTTCTTGCAAACGCGATGCAGTCAAATGCTAAATTCATTTAGGCTCGATTGGTGCGAATTTTGTATTGCGAAAATTGCACGAAGCTAATCAAATTATTCCAGATTTGTACGAAACTGATGATTTTTACCTTCGATTTGCAAAGAAGTAATCTCAATAGTTCTTTAGATAACATTTAGAGCCATCAAAACGCCTGATTTTGTATAATGTTTCCCATTGTTGTCCACTTTTCGTTGGCTTTGCCACCAATGAAAACGACCAGCAGCTGGATGACGCAAACACTCTTGTTTGAAGCGAAACTCACGTTCAACAGCAGATATGCTCACAGTAGAACTAGTTGTTTTTCAGAGCACTCGATGTGCCTCCGTTCATGGATTATCATAGACTGAAGCTAGCAAATGTTCACCAGGGTCTATTTGTAGATTCGGTTGATTTTGAAGTTTTGTGTTTGAACCAATTTTTTCACTATTTAAACAATGTTTACGTAATGAAAGTGGCATTAAAAACAATTTTACACCTTCTTCCATTCATTTCGTGACAGAATTAAAGAAAATACTCAAACAGAGAAAAAGTTATTAAAAAATTAAATCTGGAGTAATTTAGTTACACTTAAATGTTGTGATATTTCGAAAATGCACCCAAGTGAACATATTCAAAAAAGACGTAGTCCTACGTCAAAAATCTCAGTGGCCTGGGCTCTAGTTTGACGGATTTTCTCTCCGCGCGTAAACGATTGGAACAGGGTCTTTATTTTTTACGACTCACGCACAGATATGAGGTGGAAACTGTTGTGTACTCGGTTATAAAGCAAGAAATCTAGCGTTACTAATGTTATTTATAAACTCAATCAAAAAACCTGACTGGTTATTGTTGAACTCACTCTGCAATATGACGTTACTACCAAACATCTTAAATTCGAAAATGAATTTATACAAAGGTAAAAAATCAACATACCGTATCTGGAGACATACTCTTAGAATCGTTGTTTTTGTCAAGGCTAACTTTATGGACTTTGTAGTCGATTTTCATTCGGTTTTTGTATTTAGACCTTACAATTTATCAAACATTTTGAACATCTAGCTCCGTATGAAATCAAGAAAAATTATTTTCAATCGATTACAAAAAGTGTGATTAATTTCAAAGTGTAAGAATAGCTCAATTTCTAAAAATTGAGAAAACAATTCTCTCTCTGCAAGTTTGTTTTCATCCAGCTAATTTTTTAAACAAGTTCAGACACATTCAATTATTTCCAGATTGGCTCGGGTAATTAACAAAAGTGTTTTTTAACGTTTACCTCACATACTTTCTCACTCATTTCCGGACCAATCAGTTGAAGGTGAGTTTCATTCGAAATCGGTTGATTTACTGGAGTTGGATCCGAATAAAAATCAATTACTAATGCTATAATCGAACGGATCAATGAAACGCTACTGTACGAACCTCGGAGAACAATGAGACAAAAATCACACCATCTAGTATTCTAGTTAGCGCTTTATTCTACGTTGCTACTAGCAACCACATGCGTCACGGCCAAATCAAAGCAAGCGTACCGTGATTTACCTTCCCATAAAGTACTGATTTTCCATTTTGAATTTTTCTTACATTATAGAGTATTCATTTTTTTCGGTATTTTGCTTATATAAAACTAGTGATGGTTAATCTTAAGAGATCTAAATATTCCAAAAAAGTTTGGAATATTATCTTTAGACAGGCGGTGCATTTACTGAGATGGTGAAACCCATAAGATTTTTCATTTCAATCTATATTTATGAAAACCGAAGAAAATAAAGTATGTTCCGTTTTGGAGTTTCAGAATACAATTTCCTGTACTTCCGGAAGGTTTGATATTTCAAACACAATTAACCTACAAAACTCTAACTTTTTCTATAATCAATGAATAAGTGGAGTTATTCTAATATAACAGAAATATCGAATTATCGATATATTCGCCTACATGTAGACAACGATTGTCAAGCTGCAAGATAAATGCACAATAAAGTAGATGTATCAGAAAGCTCTCGCGCTGCAACATGTATGGCGTTGCAAAAGCTTACAAGGAAAGATATCATTTTGTCGCGTTACATGCACGAGAAATTGTATGATAGGGTGACGAGCCTATTTTTATTACGTTGCTAATATATATTTTGGTGTACAAAATGTCACGGAATTTTACAACTATTCGTTCAGTTTGAAAGATTTTAGGTCAGTTGTTTAAAGATGGTGTTCAAGAAGAAGTTGTAGGAAATCATTCGAATACTCTACACGACACTAAAAACAAATTAAACGCCTTTTGAAAAATTCTAAAATAAATCAAAATAATGATTAAAAGAAATTAAAAAAATAAGTTTCATTTAAAAGCCACTACTTCCGGAATCGAATGTAGGGCATCAATGCGACCAATCCGACTGTCCGATAATCCGAATTGTCATCTAAATCTGCAAATTCAAATGAATTAGTGTTGACGTGAATATGTCATACTTTACTATGGAGCGCCTTTTCAAAATTCACGCTATGAAAGAATGGGTATCTTAATCATGATTATCTCAAGTCGTAACAGTTTATTCGATGGCTGGCGACACTGCAAAGAGATTTTTCAATCGCGAAATGTTTTTTTGCGCAAGAATTGGTTTAAAATGTTCTTTATGACTTGAGAATATTCATATACCAGTAATAACTGAGTTCAAATATTACAGAACTTTCAAACATAGAACAGTTATTATTCACTCAAACACAAAAGTTATTTCAAATAGTTGATTCTGAATCTTGAAGAACTGGAGTCAATTGATTTTGAATCAAAAATGGAACCCAAAACTAATTCGTCGAGATCGAAGATCGTCGCGCACGATTTCTTTTGAGACTTTTTCGTCGTTCTCGCATAGAAAGGCTATGCAGTGTGTGTGTGTGTGTGTGTGTGTGTGTGTGTGTGTGTGTGTGTGTGTGTGTGTGTGTGTGTGTGTGTGTGTGTGTGTGTGTGTGTGTGTGTGTGTGTGTGTGTGTGCGTGTGTGTGTGTGTGTGTGTGTGTAGGTGTGGGTGTGGGTGTGTGTGTGTGTGTGTGTGTGTGTGTACATAAAATATTTGCACTTGATTTTCTCGGAGATAACCGAATTGATTTCCACAAATATAGATTAAAATTAAAGGTCTTATAGTAACACAAAACACTTTGAATCTTATATTGGTCCACTTAGGATCCCGTAGAACGCCATTGAGTTTCATCCGAATTCCACTTCCGGCTACGGAATGACAGGGTAAATTGAAAAAAAAATTCAAGAGCGTGTTCCTATACATTACCAAGTAAAAAATATTAAATTTATTTGAAGTTGCCATAAAGTTTCTCTACTGCACTGGTCTTGATAATCGATGATTAGAAAAATTGATTTCGGATACACCGGACCCAAGTTCACGCTTCTAGAAGTACCAGAAATAGTGATCAGAAACCTCAGACAAGAAACATACTTCATTTTATTAGAAACTTCACAAACTTAGATTTAAATAGTAGGTTTGGGAGTATCACAGGATGATGTTGAATTTTATCTGGATCCGATTCCAGGTTCTTGAATTATAGTAAGTCGTATGTTATTATAAACATACGGCAAACCGTCATTTAGAACGCGGTTCAAAAAACTGTAAAAAAATTACAAAGTTCGTTATAAACTGGTTAAATTTTTGATAATGCTTATTGATATCCAAAAAAACATCGTTTATGTTAAATGACAAAAAACAATGACATTTTTTTTGAAGAGTCCCACACTATATATGGGAATATGTGAAAAACAACATTACATCACTAGGTGAATTGAAAAGTGGCACTGGTCTGGTTGGAATTCTTGATAACCCTCGTGTCAATACGGAAGAAAGTAACTACCGTATTAAAAATGGTGAAGGAAGGTACTTGAACAATGCTTAGAAAGCATGGTGATTAGAGCCTATCAAAAATTCTGATGAAATGGTATTTCACAACATAACACACCCCTAAAGCATGTTCGCACGCCACGCGCCATTTGAATGTGCTCTCAATGAACATGTCTCATGAAGTGATTGGCATGCTATCGTGTCATGTAGAAAGAACAGTGCAAAGGTTATTTCTTATATTGTGAGAAATGTTTTGAAATCATCATTTTTTGAGCACATGTAATCAAATCTGTATGCTAGAGAAAAGTGCGTTAATATTGCACTCTTCTCTAGCATGTAGATTTGATTACATGTGTTGACGTGATTCAGACATTATTATTGATTGATGACATCAGATCTGTATTTAGAATGTAAACTTGCCACGTTATCTTACACAGTATGTGATTCATGCTTCTGAATCATTTTTGTACATAGTTTTCACCAGCTATTTATTAGAACCATGACATGACTAGTGCTACGAATCCTTCCGGATCGGGACTCGAACAGACGACAATTGGCTTGTAATTGTGAAACATTGAAGTCAGTACTAAACAAGTCAGTACTAAAAGAATAAACGTTCGAATCTCTTTCCGTATATATCTATAATTCAAAGTGGTCAGGGTGAGTTTTTCGAACAATATCTTATACAGATAATTTAATAAATTAGATTCCTATTTACGAG
This sequence comes from Malaya genurostris, assembly GCF_030247185.1. Taxonomy (NCBI): domain Eukaryota; kingdom Metazoa; phylum Arthropoda; class Insecta; order Diptera; family Culicidae; genus Malaya; species Malaya genurostris. The sequence continues at coordinate 9,832,042 of NC_080570.1, forward strand.
TATATTGATTTCTTGTTTATTATATTTTACCGGTTTCTTCGCCCTGCAAGTGTACTTCCATATTTGCCAAAACTGTTTTGTGCGTCTTTCGTACCAATTTGACAATTTTTTCCTTCGATATTCAGCTGGGTAGTCGCACTTAAGACGAAAAACCACTGCAGACATTACAATATGTGATCCATTTCAACTGATGGTTTTAATCATAGTAAAGTCAAGGCGGTCAAGTATCTGACATTACCCTTCTGCCTTTTTCCATATAGCTTTCGAAGCTATATTAAAATTCTTACACCAAATACTTATTGCTTCCAACACAGTATATGAAAAAAAAATACTGAAGAGCATCGTACTTGAATTTTGAAAATTCTCCTTTATATACAAAACAAAGATGTGCTCCACATCAAAACATTCGATAGTAAGCAATAAATTATTACTTTTCTGCTACCGTGTAGACCGCATCCAATGTCAAGGTCACATCTATACGGTAATGTCACTGGATGCGAAAATCGATATTCGCACACAAGCAGGCCGTGAGTTCGAGCAAACGGTGAGAACCGTAACCATAGGGAGCATATCGTCGAAAGCTCCCTAGAAGAGAAACATATCGTAACTAACATACGAGAAAAAGAGAAAACTTCAGCCGCCGTACATCCGAAAGTGGCGTGATGTCGACATACCGTGCATCTGTCGAACAACGACCGGGAATGGCAGGTTCGAATGGAATAGAGAGATATTTCAACACGTGGCTCTCGCGCTGCCTCTACGGGCAGGGTTGCCACATTTAAATCTGCATTTTTCAGAAGGAAAATCTGTAAATCTGTATCGGGAGCTCGAAAACCTGTATTGAAAATCTGTATATAGAAGTGATAAGAAATCGAAGCACAATGGAATGAAAAGTCTTTAGAACCCAAATTTAAAGAAACCAAAACTTTTCTTAGTCTGAATTTTATGATTTTGTAGTTGAAAAAACGCTGGAAGTTGTTTTTGCGTTGGAGCCTTTCCAAATAATGATTTGACGAAAAACTTTCAAAATCCAATCTGAAAACTTAATTTGATCTCTTTTTAGAATTAACACACAATCAGGATAATGTTTTCGCTTTGAAATAATAATCAATACCATCATTTAATATATTTTAACTTGATCTTTATTCAATTTTTAATCCACGCTATCAAAAATCTGTACAAATCTGTATTTTTTGCCAAAAATCTGTAATCTGCATATACAGAATCTTGGTCACAAATTTATCTGAAAAATCTGTAAAATGCAGATTAATCTGTACATGTGGCAACCCTGTCTACGGGGAGCACGCGTGACTGGAGAGTGCGATTTTTTCTTCTCTCTCAACACGAAAGCGGACTCGAATTCGCAAAATGCATGCACGGATTCCCGCGTCAGCCTGAAACAAACAAACACTACTACTGCTACTCAACGATCCGCGGTTGGAGAGGCTCGTTATAAAATCAAACAGCCGATCACTACGGAAGCAATAGTCCTATCTCGCTCATGCCTGCGGAACCGTACCGTATCGCTACTTGCCGGCTCCTAGATCATGTTGCGATCTCATTTGCTCACTCGGTAGTATGCTATCGCGGAGATCAACATGAGGCCCGTTCTCTCTTTTGGTTGCATGGTCAAAGCATGAATGATAACCGACCGTGCGACGAGGTATGTGCTGAAGCAGATGCGTGGTTTCTTCTGTGAAACAATCAGTAAATGCATCATACCAGATATAAAACGTTGGAATTAGTATCGGTGTGCCGTCTTAGAAATCTCTGGAAACTAATCTGAACTTAATCAGTAAAACTATTTATAATAAAGACAATATAAATAAATTTTTCGTCGCAGTTGCATCATTTACATTGTGTTTATTCATACACAAGTCTACTATCAGTATATCAATGAAAACCGATTTCGCAACGTCGCATAAAACTATTACCTCATGACGAAAATATACTCTAATAATTCTAATAAATTTTCATGAAATGTGCATCAGTATTTCTGAGGAATTCAATGACTGAAAGTAACTTTCATCTGAAAGTAACAGCACAGCGGCAGGATTTATGAACTCTCTGGTATTTTCTGAATCCACCTGTTACCATGTGTAGAAGAAAAATCGATGGAATCTTTCTTCAAACACAGCTGCATACGTGCATTAGAAAGTGGACTGATAATCGACAGAAAACCTCTAGATTAGGAAATAACAAAATCTACCCTGATATCATACAACCTTGCTGAAGGTCACTGCAGTCAATCCAATAATCTTTTATTTTGGCAGAGCTTGGCCAGAATACTTATCTTTGTCTGGGCGGTTACGATGACGTCCAAGTCGATTCGATAATAATAATATTGTTTACCGGAAAATAAATTTAATTCATTATAATCCAAATTTGACGCAAAGGTGACAAAGATGATAGCTTGAACGAATGACGCAAAGTACTATCAATACTTCCAATGCTGAAAAGGATATACAATATTTTTGGTCGGTACTTTACTACTTACCTACCTCTTATCAACATGCCAGACATTTGAGTTAACGTTTGATTACATCTCGCATTCTCTGCCATCGTGTTTGGTCAACGATTCCACTGAACTTTGTCCTATTGAAATCCGGGTAAACAAGTATGTTTTCCAGTAATCCAGATTGACTGAACTTTAGACCGGTGTTTCTAGTAAAGCTGATGCAATGTTTCACAATGCCTATCTTTAGTAGCGCTATCGCACACAAAAACGATATCGATGAATGATAGTAGCAAACAGATTGGAAATTAATCGACTCTCTGTTCATGTTTAAAAATTTACTCACTTTAATGTGCAATTTTATGACAAATCTAATGAAAATGTTCGATGTGGAGAATCAGTAATCTGCCTGACACAAAGGCAATCAATATCGTGAATCAATTGAATGAATAAAACAACCCATCACATGTGCATGAAACTATATTCGACGTTTAGCCATGGATAAGCTATGCCACCACCACGTGACATTCTCCTGTCTTCTACACGCAGAGAAAAAAATTGTAAAAATAACTAAATTTGGGTTTCATGCAACGAATATTTTTATTTAAATAGTGACAGAAGAAAAGTTTGTTAGATAGCAAATATTGGTGCTTGAAACTACAAAACTGGAAAATTAGAATGAAAATTTTTCTCAGTGGATAAGTTTGTTTTAACCAATATTTTGATAGAAATAACAAATATTCACTTGTGCGTTCCTATCAATTTCCTGACAAACGATTTCACAGTAAAATCAATTTGAAGAATTTGTTATGAATGAACTAACTTTAGATAAAGTTAATAATTGTAGCACTTTAATTTTTTTTACTTCAACTAATGCTTTTGTTTGTAACAATCATACATTTTCGTTTGGTTTTACGAATAAAACGATTTCTTTCAAATTAATTTACAAGGACATTTTTGAAACTACTTTCATTTCAATTTATATGCGTTCCCAAATTTTTTAATTTTTCAAGAGATTTAGCAGTTTTGTCACTAAACGATCGAATTATCCACATAAATTCAAGCTCTGTTTATTTTTATACCATTTAAAAACTCGGTGCTCCATCAGCTCAGTCAAGATATAAATCCTGCATCAAATATATTTGTGTAAAGAAAATGTGTTATATATTGTTATGCAATTTTCAAAGATATATTCTTGATTAACAATACATACACTTGAATTATTGAAAACCTCTACGAAACTGAAGAAGCAGATAAAATTTTACTTATAAAACGCGTATGAACTTTATCCGCCGGAAAGAACGATACCCTAATTTATTCGCACGGGCTTTGGTTTATAAGAAATAAAACTTTTACGATTCATTTAAATAGTAAACTTAGTTGTATCATTACACAAATAAGCTTCTAGATAAAGAACCAATTTTTTCTTGATTCAAAGATATAGTGGGATTGAATCAACAAGGCATTGCCAATAACATTAACTAAACTTTGGTTGACATGTAATAATTAGTTAGTTTATTTCAACAATAAACTCAGCCTGAAGGAATACATTTTCATATGGTTTAACCAACATTTTGCTTCAAATCAAACAGAGATAATTGTTGAAGCTTAAGGGATAAATTCTTTTGTAACAGTCATATCTAGCTTGAAATGAATAAAAATCAAATTTAAAAATGTGTTGTTATTTTAAACATGCTCATTTTCTCTGCATGTTCCAAAGTCGTTGTACCCTTCGAAATACTTGCATGTCTTTTATCAGAATGTATTAGAAAACTATCAGAGTTAGGGGAGCACTCTGAGAAACAATAGCACACTAAAACAAAAAAGGTACACAAATTTCCGTTTAAAATATCTGTAGACTTAAGTTTTGGGGGAACAAATAATTTGTTTTTAAATAAAATCAATTGAAAAAGATGTATATACTAAGTATCTTTCGAGGCTGTTTGTAAAAACATCGTCTTTCTGTTCACACGATGTTGTTTCATATTCAAGTCCAATACATACAAATGATATATCCAAATTTATCAAAAAATGTGTCTCAAGTGTGAGATCTCTAATAATTCATATGACTTCTCAAAATTTAGCTACACAAGAGGCAACAAGCTTCGAAATAGTATTACCAATAAACATAATCGGTCAGTAGTGTCGTAGTGTTGACCTTTCATGAATATCATATTCATGTCATAAATATCTTTACAGTACTGAGCCCAACAACAAGGCAATATGTTATTTAGCCTTTTTGAGCCAATATCCTGTACAACGTTATAGTTTGATAGTTTGCATGCACACGTTCAGCCTGGTGTATTTTTCGCAAGGTTGTACTACCGCATTTTTTCGAATCAAATTTTCCTGATGAAAAATTGTTCTGACTGAGTTGACTGAATTTCGCAGTTAAATTTTTTTTATAAGTAAAGTAAGACCTCGTAGACTTTGAACTAAACCCCCTTCTCCCTCGTAGACAAACGTGAACCTTTATAATATTACAGCTAAATATCAACAATTGGACAACAAATACTTCAACTCTGTCTTCTGTCTTGGTCTCAGAAATCATAACGCAGTTCTGTAAAGCGTCCATAATCTTGTAAGTTACCGAGGAGAACCATTTTAATCCGTGATCTTGCATGGTTCTATACGTTTGATGCAATCGTTACTCACTTTGAAATTGATGCGTAGGTATTTGATATTCGCGAAATTCGAGCAGATTTGTCGAAATTCGAGCAGATTTGTCGCGAAATTCGAGCAGATTTGTCGTATCGTATTTGTCGAAATTCGAGCAGATTTGTCGTATAGCCAGTTATTGAGGTTCAATTCAAAAAGTTAACTTGAAAACTCATCACGAACTAACGAAATTGAAATAAGACGATTATGGATAATCTAGAATAGCACTCTGTACTCTACTTTATAGATCATTATAGGCCGATAACTCTATCATTCATTAACACACTTAAAGCAAACATTGTTAAACCAAGTGCTGTGCAGAATCTTACGTTTTGATTCGCTCATCCGATTCTTCGTGTGTTTGCAGTGTTAGGCTACTTAAAAGAGATTGCTATCAGCGATTCGATCACTTCCACTGAGGGTAAAGTAAGATTCAAACGATACGTCAGCCTCCGTCAACATCAAAGGAACGTCACTGTTTGTCAAGATTTATTTACATATTTTAATAATGCCGTTTTCGCTTGAAGCGAAAATTAATGAATAAAAAATTCAATTGCACTAATGCTAACGTTCCTTTTCGATAACGTAACGAAACGTGCGAATCGCGCTTGTTGTTCACTAAAGCAATAGACGTAAACAACAATACTTCCCATCGACCTCGTGAATGATCTGCACGACTCAGTCGCGGGCGCAATGAGATATGAGATGAGTGTGAAACGGAGAAACAAAAGAGAAACCATCGAACCATTTCCTTAGTCATCTTCAGCTGAATGCCGGTTGTTCCGCATATTAGTAAATAAAGTAGTGATCCACGTCAATGTTGCAACAGTTCTGGACTTATTGCCCTGATTTGCATCGAATCAAGTGGTGCACACATTCTGGTTATTGCGATAGTCAAAGGTTACTGCGTTCTGCGCCATCGTGAGATGTTTATCACTTCGAGCCAGCAGCAAAAGTCATTCTTATCAGTTATGACTTTCTCGGCGGAACCTCGTTGACCCGTTCGCTGATCTTTTTTCACTACCTGTGCTGGTTGGTCAGATCGTGGCCGTCGTGTCCTATCCGGTACGACAAAGGTTGTGACGTCCTCGCTGAGCGACCGGGTTTAATCTCTCGCAAAAGCGTCTACCAACCAGTGGGAGAGAAAGAGAGAGAGAGCGAAAGCGCACATGTGCCGACATTGGATCTGGAAGTTTTTTTTAGCAGTAATCGCACTCTTTTTTTTCGCACACCGGCAAATTATAAAGTTTAATAGCGCCCCGTTCTAACGGATCAGTTCGAATCGAGAAGTCGCTCGCGGATGGTGCAAGAGCAAGTGTTGAACAATTAAAGTGCTTAAACGTACGGTCAGAACCGGGTTAGGTTCCCTGTACTGTGAAGGAAGCTTTGTGCTGCAAAGTGATACATTGCTGGCGAAAATTGGCCACAGGCTCGCATTTTCGGTGGAGTGATTCAATATTTTTGTGTCCGAGATTCACGGAGAAGAGCGGCTTAGGAATATCAATCTAAAAGTGAAATCATCCAGTTAATTTTTTTCTCGAAAAAAAAGAAAGGTGAGTTCTTTAGTGCCAAAAATGGCAAATATAGGCTAGATTGGTGTGTATGTGACTGTCTGACAGCTCTCCAACGGTGGTGAAAATATGTGTGATGTGGCCTTTTTCGATGTGCATAACTCCCCAACTCAAATAATGTTTTATACGGCGATAATCGTGGTCCTCGTGAATATAGTTTCCCCATCATTACGTAAACCGCTTTAAATGAAACGATGAACCAACCTGTGGTGAGTGTTGGTGAAGAGTTGACGGCGAAAATTCGTTCTTGGACTGAAAGGTAGATACACGGTGAAGTTCGAGAAGAAAAACGTCGGATCAGAAGCGGAACGGCTACCGCACACCACAACGTAGAAACCCACCTCCACCACTCTGTTGCTAAGGTTCACTTTCGTCGGCTGGCGGACTGACTGGTCCGAAAAGCTCCAGCTGGCAAATTTTACAACCGTGCTGGCAAAAAAGGGGGAAAGTTGAGCCCTCGAAAGTGTGGCACGTCTTTTCCGTTTTTCGTTTGGGCATTTAGCGTACTTTTTGTAAGTGATTTTTTCAGTGCCAGTAGATGCATAATTTTGTTTTTCATTACGCAATAATTGAACTTTTAATGTTACCGGGTTTTGAGATCGGTGAACGAACCTAGGATAAGAGCTCAAAAGCAGTCAACGAAGAATTTCAAAAAAAAAATGTTTTTCATTAATCGAAAGAGAAAGCGTTTTTATGTTTGTCATGAGATGTAGTTTGTATAAAAGTGACCAACAAGTTAACTTGGACAGTTGACAGTTAAGTTCTAATCGTCAGCCCACGTTGACATTTATGTCGTTTTCGTTTTTAATTTGCACTACACTGGTGTAGCGAAAGCTGCACTGAAACCGTTCGTTTTTACCAATTGCACTACACCAGTGCTACACTTTTTCTGCACCGATACCACTGGTGTAGCACTCATCAAAAGTTTGGTTTAGCTCTGTGCAATGGAATCGTTTATTGTAGTCAATGGTTACTGTTTATGTTTTTGTCATTTTTGTTCGTTTATTCATGCCTCATGTCGTTTTCGTTTTTAAACTGCACTACACCGGTGCAGTGCTACACCATGGCATGAATAAACGAACAGAAATGATGAAAACATAAACAGTAACCCTTGACTACAATAAAAGATTCCATTGCACAGAGCTACACCGAACTTTTGATGAGTGCTACACCAGTGGTATCGGTGCAGAAAAAGTGTAGCACTGGAGTAGTGCAATTGATAAAAACGAACGGTTCCAGTGCAGCTTTCGCTGCACCAGTGTAGTGCAATTTAAAAACGAAAACGACATCAGTGTAGCACTGCACCGGTGTAGTACAAATTAAAAACGAAAACGCCATTAGATTGCAGAGAGGAGGGCGTTCGATTTTCAACCATTGAACGTAGGTTAAGCAAGTTTTTTTTGTCAGGGAGGAAAATGACCACCAAGTTAAAAAAAACTCCTTCATCATGAAAGATTTAGAATAAAGTTAACTCTTCGTCAAGTTTTCTATTCCTCAAAGTTTGAACAGTTTATTTCAGGTTCAAAAATTACAAACATTTTCACCTCAGATCGAGAGTTTTTGAAATAATAAAATATTTCAAAAAAATTGCACAAGATAATACCAATTCAAACAAAATATTTCCAAATCGGTGCTCACAAATTGACGTTCCAAATTCGAGCCCGAACACAAAGCCAATAAGGTTTCTTCCTTCTGGAATCGCAACCCCCCTCAAGTTCACTAACGACGACGACGACGGTAATGACATTCATGTGGAGAGGATGGAAAATCACGCGGTTGCAATGCGCGAATCAGCCGATGTTCGCCCAACACCACCGTTGGTGTATCTCTCTTTCTCTCTCTCGCTGTCGTTCCGTTCCAGCAATCTTTTGCAGTGGTTGCTTTGGTTGGGACTTTGTTTGCATACGAGTATGCTCGGACCAACTATGAAAAAGACTGACTGTGATCGGTTCGAACTGGTTACTGCGTACTAGCGATCCCGTGTCATATTCTATTCATTAGAATAGTGTGCACCCCCTTTCCTGCCGTACATGATAGCATGGTGCAAACGATGTCGTGTGCTGCAATGTTTCGGTACCTAACTGAAATTACCATTACGCACTTTAGCATGTTGAGGTCACCTAGGTTCCTATCGATCGGAGGAAAATTCTAATTTTACGATGCGAAAATGGGTTAAGGTTTCTTATGCAAATGATTCCAGAGCTTCGCTACGTTCCATGAGCAACGGAAATTACACAGCACTTATTAGAATTTCGAAACAGGAAATTCGAAGCTTACGACTTTCAGTTTTGGAATAGAATGATCGGTTATTTTCGGCGCAGCCTGCTATAGAAATTTTGCCGTGTCAAACAGTCAAACACGCTTAAAACATTTTGCATTAGCATATTAGTTATTTCAGATGCATTCAATTTTGAGTAAAAATAATGAAATTGGGAGAAAAACCAACCGAATTTTCCTAGACCTTGGAAAATTTCCAGGGTCAGTAAAGTCGTTCGTTAATTAAATCATGTCTGTGACTCATGATTTCGCTCTGTGCGTCTTCCATGATTTCTTTCATGATTTCGCTATTTTAGAGTCTTCCAATGCCTTGAACTTTGCAGCAGAAGCCATATTTTGGAACCAAGCGAAATACTCAGACTCCTAAATCCCTTCTTTCTCGTTCTCATTATGCCAGTGTCATTACCACTAAACATTTCTTTTGTAACAATTAATTAATGATGCGCCATAAACGTCTACAATGAAACCCATTAGGACCTAATTAAAGTATTTAACGTAGCAGTTTTTTTTTGTTTCTCTAATTGCTCGTCACTTCCCCCAACACCAACGTGCGTTGGTTAGACGAGACGCAACTAAGTCTCAGAAAAAAGTACTAACTAATAGACATTTAAAATGGTAAATGGATGAATACTGAAACTGCATTTACATGTTTCGAATGTGTAATTAATCACTGCTAAAAGGTTGTGAATTACAAAGAAAAAAAAATTCCTTTCGAGTAATCCATCATTATTTACCTAGTCTGACAGCAAAATGCAATTGGAAAACTTAACAGTTACTATCTTCATCAGTTAAATATTTCGTTTTGATTTAGTGCTCAAAATCACGAGTAGTAGTTCATATTTCATTCTGTATGACCAACGAATAGAATCCACTTGTCACCAAACTTGTAACTAATCGAACGCTAAGCATGTTGTTTGCTATCACGTGTTGCCTCTGGAATGAGAAAAATTATGGAGAGCCGTGAAATAATGCAAATGAGTATGAACAAACAGAAATAACAAAAAGACAGAGGACAGAAGAAGTTTTAGGAAAATGATTTTAGGTCAAGTTTTATTCAGATAACAACGAAACAGTTCAGCTGGGAATGATTTTGAATTAACTTGAGCTCAAGAGCATTCCAAAGTATCTGGAACATTTTCAATTATGTATGCTTTTGACTTGAAAGTATCTTATTTTAGAACGAGACTCCTTTAAAAAAATTGTTCTGTAGAAGGATTGGTAGTAACGCATGTAACGCTTCGTAACGCCTATAACATACAAAAAATAACGCATGTAACGCTTCGTAACGCCTATAACATACAAAAAAGTAACGCATGTAACGCTTCGTAGCGCCTATAATATACAAAAAAGTAACGCATGTTACGCTTCGTAACGCCTATGACTCACAAAAAAGTAGCGCATGTAACGCTTCGTAACACCTAACAGTTCGGCTGAAAAGTTCGTATCGTTTAATAGAAACACACATTTTTTTCGCCAAAATTCGTTTTTATTATTGCCGTCAGAGGCGATACAGCGATTATAGCGATCTTCCAACTTTTCGATACCATTTTTGTAGTACGATTTGTCCTTTGCCTCAAAATAGGCCTCAGTTTCAGCGATTACCTCTACATTGCTTCTAAATTTTTTACCAGCGAGCATTCTCTTGAGGTCTGAGAACAGGAAAAAGTCACTGGGGGTCAAATCTGGAGAATACGGTGGATGAGGGAGCAATTCGAAGCCCAATTCGTTCAATTTCAGCATGGTTTTCATCGACTTGTGACACGGTGCATTGTCTTGATGAAACAAAACTTTTTTCTTCAAATGAGGCCGTTTTTTTTTAAATTTCGTCCTTCAAACGCTCTAATAACGCTATATAATAGTCACTGTTGATGGTTTTTCCCTTTTCAAGGTAGTCGATGAAAATTATACCATGCGAATCCCAAAATACAGACGCCATAACCTTACCGGCCGATTGTTGAGTCGAGGTTCGGTTCATCGCGTGCAGTCCACTCAGCTGACTGTCGATTGGACTCCGGAGTGAAGTGATGGAGCCATGTTTCGTCCATTGTTATATATCGACGAAAAAAATCGGTTTTATTTCGATATAACAGCTCCAAACACTGCTCAGAATCATCAATTCATTGTTGTTTTTGATCGATTGTGAGCTCACGCGGCACCCATTTTGCACAAAACTTTCTCATATCCAAATATTCGTGAATAATATGTCCAACACGTTCCTTTGATATCTTTAGGGTGTCAGCTATCTCGATCAACTTCACTTTACGGTCATTGAAAATTTTTTTCACGTTTTCATCGGTAACAGCCTCTTTTGGACGTCCACTGCGTTCATCGTCTTCGGTGCTCTTATGACCAGTACGAAATTTTGCAAACCACTTACGAATTGTTGCTTCGCCCGGTGCAGAGTCTGGATAACACTCATCAAGCCATTTTTTGGTATCGGCGGCACTTTTTTTCATCAAAAAGTAGTGTTTCATCAACACACGAAATTCCTTTTTTTCCATTTTTTTTTTCACAATAACAAAAGTAGCTTCACTCAAAATGCAATATCTCACAAACTAATAATCAGACAGCTGTCAAATTTATACACGTATCTTTTGAAGGTTGGTAGTAACTGAAAATGGTATGGATTTAATTCTAGTGGCGCCCTCTCATAGAAACGATACGAACTTTTCAGCCGATCTGTTATTTGAACTTATTGGCCAGGCTATTTTTTACGACTGCGGTCGGTCTCCGGGTTTCTGGCTTTGGAAATAGATTGTCAAAAATTCTATCGGGACTTGCATCGATTTCTAATGGAATGTTAACAGGAAAGGTATCATCACACATAGGTGGATTCAAACAGGGTTTTTTTTCCATTGGCATGAGCAAATCTACAGTAATATATTCAACTATTCTGTTCTTTTTAGGATCAAACAATCGATCCCGAAAAATTCCTTCAACATGATTCATTCAAAACTACTCAGTGATACATTTTTACTTCGACCAAATACGCTTGATTTTTCATTAGTTCCAACATTCACGGGAGACAAATTTGGTGGGCGTCAGATGAATAAATGAATATGACTTATTTTGTTACTATCATGCGTTTGACAAACAACTACTTCTGTTTTCATTTGCGCTCCAAGTGTTTTACGGTTTCGAACGTGCGATTTCGTAAAGTACTCTTTTGTACACAAACGGATGTGATGTTTTGAGCCCCATCGACGTTTGTTTCCGACTTGGCGGACATCGCAGACCTGGGCTTGCTGCAAACAAACGTGGACTTGCAAAGCTTCATTTGCTGCTGCCGTCCATTTCGGGGACATTCTAAATGACTTGTTTTATGGTCTTGTCTCGTAATATTTGAAGCGGTTGACAAACACCGAAAAAAATTTTCGGCACTCGCAAGTAAGTGGACGAGATCAAGTTCAGGGTCATCGGCGATGTCGCAGCGATGGAGTTATTGAGGTTCGGGTACTTGCGCAAAATAATAACGGATAGATTGATGGATGCAAAGCAAATGTGCTATCCGTAATGTTTTCTTCGTTGATTTTTATGATAATTACTTGTCAAACCGTCTGTTGATGATATTGCGATGAATAATAATAAAAGTGGGGTGAAAAGGTGTACGTGATTATATTCTACACATATTTTTTTTCTTGTATCAAGCGCTTAAAGCTTTTGCAACTCATAACTTATAAACATTGACCTAAAATTGAACTGAGCTGTCTATGTTCGTTCATTTTACCCCGATTTAGTGCAAAGTACAATTAAACGAATTCAACAATGCAATTTTCATCCAGTTCCTTTCTTGACATGAATCTGTAGCAGCTACCTTTGAACTAAGTCACACAAAAGAGTTAGACTTTACTAGACAAACTTTCAAGGGATCAGTTCCGTGCTATTAAGGGCGATTTGAGCTAGATGCTTGTGTGCGATTTCGTCCGGAGGAACGCATTTATATTTTTCCCCCCTAATGTGCATTGCATCTCTTTCACGGGTTCGCTGTTGATGGAAGCTTACAACACCTTACCTTACCTTACCCTACCTCCGACGTGCATAACATCGGTAGATTATTATGTTGCAGCATTATTGCCTCGTTTCACACACACACATATATTCACTCAAATGGGCATTCACCCACCACCGATCCGAAGGTGCGTGATCTTAAAGCTTCAAAATCATTACCGATTCCTCATCGTCGCTAAATTATGTTTTTTTCTCGGTAACTGTTGGTCGTTATCTAATCGGCGGAGTAACACGAAACGTACGTTAAAAATGGGGGAAAAAGGGATGGTGAAGCTTGTCTGGCCACTGGTTTGTGAATATTGAATTATCAGTGGCAAGTTCAGATTTATTCGTACAAATTTTCTGATTCGTTCCAAAAAACAACTGTAGCTTTTAGTGCTGAGTAGTCAGGAGTAAGTTTCTGGTGTTTAACAAAAGATGGCACCATCGGAAAAATTTGGACAAGTTTGTCAGATTCATTTTGAAGGTTTGGACATCTGTCATCAGGATATTTGAATATTTCTACCAGTTTCATCTTTTTTTTCAAGCGTTATCATGGCAATTTATAAGTCAAATTAGCTGACTTCTATCTTTTGCTCATTGAAAATCTTGGTCGAATCGAAAAAATTGAAATTCAAGGTTTAACTGCACGAAAGTCCGCACCAGACGCCGAAAGAGCCTACTGCATGTGTTGGCGGAAACTCTACTGCTGTTGGTCGGCCATAAAGTGAAGAAGCGAACGCACAAGCCATATTTTGATCGATATTCTGCACATGCAAAAATTATCTTACTGCTTGGTGCCACTTAAGCAGGCTCCGGACGTGTTTGGCCAAGCTGATGAGGGATCGGGTTGAATTCTGATGTCGGTTGGTAACTGAAACCTTGGCCCAATATTACACACCAAAGAAGAGAATGAGTGCCCGGTAAAGGACGGGCAGCTGAAAAAAAAGTATCAAAATCGAGCGCATTTTTGGAATGATCTAGGAGTAAAATCGTTGCAAAAAGACATGACATGGTGCGAAAACAAAGTTGTTTTCCCCAGATTTCAATGTACTGGCATCGCAAACATGGCTAAATCAACGGCTCTAGTTGCTTCCACATCCACCTTATTCGTCCGATTTGGCTCCCTCAGACTATAACTGGTGTAACCGAAATCGAATGCAACTTTCCTCTGAGCTAGGCTCTAGAACGGGTACAGGCGGTATCGTAAATTCTGGCAGATTTAAACCAGTGACCCTTGCGCCACCCTCTCACGAGGCATCACTGAACTGTTTATGTCTGACTAAAAAAGCAAAGTCGTGGCATTACATTCCTTTGGTGGAATTTGGCCTTTCTGTTTCAACAGACTTCGCAGCCGATTCTCGTATGGCAATGGCAATGAAACACCGTCAGAATGTTGCATTTCTGCTCGAAAGTGCAAAACCAGAGCAATCCACGCCACCAGTGTTTCTCAATGAAAAACGGCATTAGTGTACAGAATCATTGCATGGCTAGTACTATGGATCCTACTGACACTAAGAATCCTTCCAGGTCGGGGCTTGAACATACGACAACTGGCTTGTAAGACCAGCATCCTATGCATTGAACCGCAAACCCGGGACTAAAGACTCTTTAATTAGGACAGGTTTTGCGTATCCCGACTCTCACCCAATCTGCACTTTCCAACTTATCTTTCGCCTTTAGAAACAGATTTCTTGGACGAATGAACGAAATCCAAAAGAAATGGGCAGTCTTATGAAGTTGCACCGTCGATCACGTGCTATAAAGAGCGATTCATGGTTCTATCACAATAATTTCTCCCATTCCTACCCCGATTTTCACCTCCAAAATAAAAAGATTTTGTTTTGTCATCCGATAGGAATAAATTTTGATTCAAACCCGACGTTTTGAAGTGAGTGAAGTGGGGCATATTTTTTCGATTGATCTTTTAAGTACATGGAATTTTTATATGAAATTACGTCGTATTCAACACAGTGCACATTAATATTTTCTGTAACGAACTCAGTCACTTCTTGTTCGTACTTGAAAAAAAAAACTGTACGTAAATTACATGGATAGTTTTATTTAGTTGCACCGCTTTCACCTTCTTTGTGTCGAAATATTTTTTGGTTAACTTCACTAGTTGGTCGAGCTCAGCAACGAATGAAATCGGTTACAATATCTTTGCTTTGGCTTTAAAAAGCAATACCGCCAACAAAAATACTTCGAAAATTGTCCAATACTGCTTTTATATCGACGTGAAAATCTATCGAGCAGAGAACAGCAGATCTCACTCTAACTAATGGTTTTTGGTATATGAGATGACTACTGGGGAATACCGTCAGCCCAGATCAAACTTTTTACGAGCGGAATCTAGAAAGTACGTTCTACCTTCTATCGCAGAAGAAAAAAAAGTATTCATTTTCATAATTCTCTATAAAAATCAACTAACGGTTGTTTTTTAAACAAAGGTTTTATCGATTCATTCGAACAATTATATAGTTTTGTGTTACTATTGATTATTTATTCTTATTCTTAACTATGCCGTATTAAATTTTTAGGCATTCAATTCTGTTGTTAAAGTCAACAGAACGAGAAAAAAGAAGCTACGTGACATTTTAAAACGTGAAAAAAACCGTACATCTGTCTCATACGAAACACTCAAGCACTGTATCAAAAAGCTTGTATCGTTCAAATACAGTAGGAAGATGTGGTGTCAGAGGTGACTTCCTGGTAACAGTCACAGTCTGCTCAGAGTAAAATTGGTACCAATTTTAACTTTCAAATCTTTATTTTATAAAAATAAATTCTCATCAAGTCATATTTTAAGTATATGGAAATGTTTGGCTGTTTACGCAACCCTGATAGATAACGCAAAATAGCACCTACGTGTTATAGATCAGTTTCACTTATCACTTCTCATTACAGAAATAGAATATTACCCGGTAATAAAAGAATTGCCATATTTGTTGACTTCGTCGGAGTATCACCGAAAACAATGCCTAAGGCTCAGCACACGAAGATGCAACGCCCGATCGGTTCTATAAAAAAATAGAAGGCCATCAAAGTACTAAAAATGTTCCGGGCAACAAATCTTAACATTAATTGAAGGAAGCAATTCAACAGCCATAGATCACGCATAGTTCGACTGACCCAGTCCGGCCGGACGGAGTAAATTTCACCTCGTCTAGAATGGATCCAGCACAGGAAAGCAGCCTTAAAATTGAAATCTGCTTGTTATTTTTCGGAGTACCCAGTGGCAGTGGTCAAGTTCAACGTAATTCGATCGCCGCACTTTCGCATCAACGGTCTCACCTGACTAGGTTCGATGGATCAAATGAAGCCCCCTTAATAGGTGCTAGCTAGCTGGCTAACTGGCCAGCCAGCCAAAGGTGTAATAACTACAAAGCACACGATTTATGTGTTTATTATTAATCTACCCCTTTGCCGAAGAAATTTCCATCTCAATCAGAGCGTTAAGAACGCAACCATCATGGTCGATTGGGAAACTCACGTTGGTCGCAGCACCTGCTGGCTTGAAGATGGCTTTATTTAAGGTGGTTCGATCGAACGCGCGCGATCGAACCTCGTTTATGTCTGTCTGTCTGTTTGTACCTTTGCATAACCGGCCCGTCAAACAACGACGCTGTTCGGTGAGGTACGATTCGGAAATATTATGTGATATGTGGATGTAGATGGAATTCTTCTTTCTTGGCCACGCACTGGCCCTATACAGACCATGAACCAATGCTTTGATGCCGTGCTGTACGAGATATCAGTTTTTCAGAATAAGAAGTTAAATTTAAACCGAAATGGTTCACCGGAGTTTTCCTTAAAAAGCGCTCTCGTCGGTTGGTAAATGAAAAATGACCACCATACCGGCACGAGGAGAAGGAAGGTGTAGATATGTTGCAAAAACTGAACTGAAATGGAAACGCAGCAAGATATTTTAGGCCCCCGGCCGGTTTTCATCTTTCCAATCTCTAAACAACTGTTTGCTTTGAATCATTTAGCACCGGGTAGCTTACTTCAGGTGGTAATTGAGCTACAGTAAGTAGAATATTGGAGCTAATTAGCACAGTACTGCGACGAGTTGTGCGTTAAATATGACCTTTCTGCGCTTCCAACAAAGTTCCTAGACTTAGAAGTATATCTGAAATGATTGAAGGTTTAAAAAATTCAAAATCTCTAGAACTTGTGAGATCTTACATATCGAAGTTGTGCCAAAATCCTGTCACGCGAAATGATTATTTCTGGAAACACTGGAAGCCGTAGATTTTATTGTTTTATTATGTGTCATGTTAATCCGATTGTTTGTTGCTAGTTGATTTTTTTTGCCAGAATCAGCGCAGCTGACAGCGTTTGAATCGGTTGCTATCGACGACCGTAACGAACACTTGCTCTCTAATCAATTTTCACCGGTGGATGTTGAACTCTTATCGGAGGTATATTCGCGTTACCACGCTAGCGATGCCTGACTTGCGCTTGCAGTCAGAAGAATGACATTTCAGTTTCGGCTGCGATTAGCGAAGAACGAGCCTCCCCGGTGCTGAACTGTTTCATAATTCCAACACTGATCGGTTGAATGACAGACAGAGAAGCGGGACGCGAGCTGTTCCTTTTTTTCCCCTTTGGTGTGTGCAGAAAAACACGTGACCATGAGCTGATGGTTGAGCTGATCGTCGATTGGCTACCAAAGGGAACATAAGACAACACCACGACGGAAGCGGTCATGCTTGTTGTTGACTGTACGGCGAAACAGAGCGAGAGCGGGAGCGAACGTCGGATCGTTAAAGGAGAGCATAAGCAAGAGGTGAATTTACTCTCATGCTTGTTGCGTCTCTTCTACTCACCAGCATCGACGGAACCAACATCAGCTGTTCCACTACCGGCGTCACCTGCGCGTGGAAACTGCAACGGATAGAGCAATCGAATTGCCAACGCGGCCTCAACACCGTGATACCGTTTAGAACGTTGCGCAAAGTGACGTTTAGCATACGCATACTACGATGTTGAAATTTAGCTCAAAATTGAAGCATTGACAGTTAAACGCCGCTATGCCAATAGTGGCCCTTACACGATCATTAAAAGTGTTAAAGTCAGAAATAAAAGATAAACGGTGGTCGAAAATCGAACATTTCCTTTTGTGCTTTGGACGGAACTGGACGTCTCGGTGAGAGCCTTCCGCGAAAAGCAGCATCAACTTTTGCGTGGTGCAAAATCTCATTCGCATTTCGGACGTCGTGGTCATTTTCATTCCGCTTCTGAATACTGCATCTAGAGTCGGGAACTGAGTCTAGGATTGGATTCTAGAACTGAACTCAGAATTCTGGACTTAATTTCAAGCTTAGAATTTAGTTTCAGTTTGCAGGTTCCGAATTCAAAACTATGACTCTGGAAATGAATCTTAATTCTGGATTTGGGAACTCGTTTCATGACTGAACTTATGGCGTTTTCGTTTTTGATTTGCACTACACCGGTGCAGTGCTACACTGAGGCATGAATAAACGAACAAAAATGACGAAAACATAAACAGTAACCATTGACTACAATAAACGATTCCATTGCACAGAGCTACACCAAACTTTTGATGAGTGCTACACCAGTGGTATCGGTGCAGAAAAAGTGTAGCACTGGTGTAGTGCAATTGGCAAAAACGAACGGTTTAGGTGCAGCTTTCGCTACACCGGTGTAGTGCAATTTAAAAACGAAAACGACATAAGTAATGACACTTCTGCTCAAACGCTCGTCATTACTGCATTACTGTACATCATTACTTTTTAGCATTACACGTTCATTATTAATGATGAGTATTTGTAACTACTCCAGCAATAGCAATATTTTTATTTTCGTTTAGCTGAAAATAAATTTGATTTGCCATTGAAACGTTAAGGTTAATGAAATATTAACAATTTAAATCTACACTTTGTCATTTTTTCGCGTATAGTTCTAAAGATATTCATCACTTCCACAAAAAAAATAAGAAGAAGAAATAATGTTGGTAATGATGGAAAATCCACAATTCCATCATTACTGAACTCGTAGACCTTACACGATCATTAAAAGTGCCATTCCTTTTTAGTAATGACACTTTTAATGATCGTGTAAGGGCCGCTAATGAGAAACGCTTCGAACGCAGTTCGATTTTAAGTTCTAACTCGAGTACAGAAAAAACTGGGTTATGTTCGGCTTGCGGTGAAAACGTCGTTATAACCAAGTAAATGTGAGTCATGGTTGAACGCAACAACACAAGCATAAATTGCACATATGCTGTCAGAGGAAGTATCTAACTCAGTCGTTTCCGACTGTGAATGAAATGAGAATTTTGTACTCCGGTTCCCCGGAACGCCAGCGTTGGTCAAAATTAGTTTAATACTTTCATTACTCGTCGCCAAGACAGTTCATGACGATGACGTTGTGTGTGAATGTCTCCATAAGAATGCATTCAACTAATTTTGACGGACCGTCTGAATCGTACTTTAAAGTGTTCGTCTTCATACGAACTAGCCTTTTATCCATCAATCAAGGAGAAAATCAGACCGGTTGCACTAGCGCATCATCACCCTTGGAACCACATCCAATCGTCGCAATGATTTATTCTGTGCAACATGATCGCCTCAACGCACACAAAGATAGATCGAGCACAAATTGCATCGATCGAGACGCCGTCAACCGTCGACCGACTGAGGGTCTTAGGTCAAGGTGATTAGGTTTTCCACTGCATAGATGTTGTACGAGTACGTGGTACGAGTCCTGAAGTCTGACCGAGCGGCCGACCAAACCGACCGTGATCTTGATTATGCCGCCTCAAGGTCAAGACGTACAGCAGCCACACCGTTTCGGGCTGATCGAGAGCTGATGGATGAACGTGATAAGAACAGTGCAGGCGAACCATTCGTGCGCTGATAACAAAAGAGCGATTGATTATTTTTTTGTTCTCTTGTTATTATCAAAACCGATGTGCGATTTCCAATTTCGATCGTCTTGTTTTGCTTTCCATGTGACGTCAGTCACTGTTATCGCTTGCAAATTTCGACGCACTTGCCAGTCAGTCCTTGGACGCTGAGACATCAAAACAAAACCCGCTGATGTTTATCTAAGTTTTTCGAGCTGTAAAATAATCTACAAACTTGTTTTTTTTTTGTCTGCAGCTTAGAAAACTTAGTCTTAAAGCTTTTTTGCAAGACACTCTGTACTAGATTGGAAAGAAGCAAGGCTAGTTGATTTCTTAGGCAAAGAGAGGGCATTTGGAATTCTTGTCCAAAGTAGGAAAAGCGGTCTAACAGGAGTAACGTTCTTACGTTTAGATGCGACACAATTTCAAAATGCTTACAATGATTAGTTCCGTACATTCAATGTAAATTTCTGTTCAAATGAGATAATCTTGAATGAACCATTTTAGCAAAGGCATCTGCTTTTTAACCGCGTGCTCGTTTTTGAATGTTAATAACAATTAAAAAAAAACAATTTGAGAAGCGGTTTCTTTACATCTTCTGGGTAGCTCAGTTGGCAGAGCAGTTCCATGAATTCAGAGAAGCTTTGCCGATTGTACTGCTGGCTCTATTTGGAATTTCTTGGTAAGGTTCATTTGTCTCTAGTTTCAATCTGTTTCTCTGAGAGTATTGATATGTAAGTTTTACAAAGTTGATAATGACTTTGAGTTGTCCTAATTAAAAGATGGTTCCGCATATGAGGCATTGGTTTTTACAGACTAGTTGTCGGATATGTTCAAGCCTCGACCTGGATTTTTTTTTATGTTTTTTAAATATCTTTTATTGTAGGAATCGAGATTAGACAATCTGCCTCTTGACTCTTTCTTGATTTTCATCAGTTTTGGATGAAAGAAAATGATTTCTATCTGTTTTGCTCGGCAAATTTCGAAACACAATCAAGAGAGTGTTGTAGACTCTTTTTAACAACGAATTCAAGTCGTTGATGCAATATAGAAATAGGGTAGGTCCCTGTTGACTGCCATGTGGAACGGCAATAGAGAGCGTTATTAGATGTACATCGCTACTGAAACGGTGAGAAAAAATCAAATAGGAATCTTTGAGAAAATCAAGATGCATTCAACCGTATTATTGTTTCCTAGAACCGGAACGATTTTATGGGTAGAGATTGGGTCGTTTGTAGGTCGTTGTGATTGAATGAAAATAGAACCCATTCAAATGTAGTTGAAAATCAGAAGTGCGACAGCAACCATTTGCAATCGTCAGCCTTTCTTTCCGAAACTCACACTGATCGGCTAGCAGATTGGTTGATATTCAGGACACTAGACTCCCATGTAAATCGCTGGTCACTTACGACAATCATCTGGCTACAAATCTATATTGTTATACAGCTGTTTACTACCCTAAGCTCTGCGAAAAACTGGACAAGAAGACATCTATACCCAAAAATTGTTAAACTACTTCTTCACTGGTCTAAAACAATTCCCGGAATTCTAAGACATAACTTAGGCTGTGAACCATTTCGCGGTTAATTTTAACTTTTGGTTGAAATCTGACACTTGAGCGGTTATTTTGATGTTGTCAAAAATAACCCTGCTCGAGAGCATGGTTATTTTTGACAGTTCGATGGTTTCCCGACACTGAAAAAATTTTGCAATGAAAACTGTAACATTAATTCTTTAGTTAAAATTATTTCCAGTGGAAAATAAACCCAAATAACTTTCTGTCCGTCGTTTGAAATGGGCCTCAGTTTTAGTTAAATTTAACTACTCGACACAAAATAACCACTCAAGTGTCAGATTTCAACCAAAAGTTAAAATTAACCGCGAAATGGTTCACAGCCTTAGTGACAATAAATACCTGCTATACAAACTTCAGCTAGAAAACAAACCCAAAGCCTGGAATAATGACGATAAGAAGACAGAACGCGAAATCCTACGCGACGATGTTTCTGACAACAACAACAGCGACGTCGATCCAATGGACAAGAGCATGAATAGTAAACCATAGCATATAGGAATTTTAATCAAGATCCTAAACCCTTCGTAGCAATTCGCTTGTTCCAATCATGACGAGACTCATATACAGATGGAAACATTTTTCGCAAATGACTAGCGTGTAGCATTTGTTTTCATAAAAAAAACACGGTTTAAAGAATCAAAACAAAAACTATTGATTGTCAGCAGCGTTGAAAACGCTTCAATTTCGGTCACCATTTTTTGTTTTCGAGAGATAGTGATTAAAGTGCCCACCTTTACTGATTCATCAGGAACACTGCAGGGGATACAAAAACGGAAAAAACTCAGCATGGGTTGCTTTGGTTGATTGGCTGTCTGTTGTGGGTACATCAGCTGAGAAGGTAGAATGAGTTGAATTGGCAGACACGTGGAAAAATTTTGCTTTACTTCTCTTTAACTTTTTTAATCAGACGGGTTGACTCGTTTTCGGTCTCAAAAAAAACTTTAATTTAATTTTTTCGTCAATGACTTTCAACGACGTAGGGTTGAGTAATCGTTTTTGTAAGGATCTTGGTTTTAAGCACAAGAAAATTCTGTTCGGAAAACTATTTCGACCGTAAATCATCGTGAGTATTTTTGACACACTGTAAAACAATCGCTAGAGCACAAGGATCATATGCACTACTAATCAGAATATAACACTGTGGTGGCGCTCCGAAATTTTCCTTTCTGAGCTTTCATCGCGAAAGCATTCCACATTGCTCTCCCACAATGTCGCTCTTTCTTGCTCCCATGCAAACAAATGAAGGAGTTTACACCGGTTTCCATTCTGCTATCGTGTACTTGACACTCTGCTGAGGATGAGATGAACCCATCAATCGACTAGTCAGCAGTATCCGGAATACAACCATTCGCGGCGGATACCGTCGTCCGGGGAGAAGAAGTCCGTCAGCTTGGAGGCAACTCAAACAAAAAACAGAAGAAAATAGAACGCCAGAGTATAGATCGAGCTCGTGCACGCTAAGGAGAGTTACATAAAACCCAACGAACAGCTAAATTTGTGACAATCTAGTTCACTATGAACAGTAGTTTCACGTTATAAGCGATGCCAAGAGGAGCCAGTTTCCGATCGAACTACGACGCAAAGTGAACAACATTCTTTGTTTTCCCTGACATCGAGCAGCAAATCGCCCGTGGTAGGAGCCGTTTTTTTTTTGTTTTCGTGAAAAGGATCTTCTTCAAAATGGTGGCAATCAGGTAATTCGAAGCAGATCAAATTGATTTTTCCATCCGATTTCCCCGGTAGTGTGCCAGCTGTCTGTCCGTGCGCCGCCCTTCTTCCGCTTTCCCATAATTCGAGCAGCAGCTGTCGCGTTTGAATGTGATGTCGCATTGCACTGTGCTGATTCAGTTCAACTATTTATCATGGCCAACTTTGGTTTTTTTTCTCTTCGATTCAATGGATTACTGACAGGACAGCCGAGTAGAGCTAAATTCTTGGACTAGAATTATCAAAGGGCATTAAATGTCAGCTGTTCGTTAGCAAGGATTTTGCGTTGTGCCAAATGCAAAAAAAAATTGTGAACGGATTATGTTTTGGTTAAATAATCATCAACTTGATTCTGAAAATTTCTCTGTTGATTGTAGTGATTCAATTAATTCCTGCGGTATTACATTCCATTGTGAAACTTGACCTTCTGTATTGCTTCATAGAGCGCAAGACAGGTCGTAGGGGGAGCCCGTTTTTTTTTCGCCCCAACTTGCTCTGTTTCTATGCCGACTAGGCACCAACGGACTCCAACCTTTTCGGTGTGCAATATTCTCTTCTGGTCATCATCAAAGAGAGCAAATTTTCATCTGTTGCTTTTGAATAATGCAGTAGCTCACAACCAGCCAGCCATACGGTGTAGTTTCACATCAATTCTGGTATGAATTCCAGAAAATAATTAGAATAGTTTATCACAAAGTTCGCTAATTGAGTCTGCATAATTGATAAAACCAATATTCAGAGCAAGGCTACTTATGCTCAACTTGGTAGTGGAGGCGTCACAGTGTTTGGCTAATAATTCAATCAACAGTCGTTGGATTAGAGGTAATTGCCTTTGTTTGTGCCCCAAGAATTAACTCCGTAGGAAAAATGTGATAAATTTGGTCTTTATGAAGGGTTAGAAGAAGTAAAAAATATCGCTGAGAGTGAACGCTTTGGATCGAATCTTATCATTATAGAACAGAAAAAACCGCAAGGGTGCTGGATTGCTACCTTAGACCACATTCGATAAATTAGTAACGGAAGTAATTTAGTCAACTGCTTTGAAATATTTGCCCTTAACTTTTGCATAGCGTACTGTAGAGCAATCACAGTGTTCCGTTCTCGAAAGGTTTGATTATATTCGACGAATTTAAGGTAGCGCAAGGTGGTCAGGTGAAGTTCGCTGCCTATCCCAGGGTTTCACGCACTTTACCCAACATTGCGAGAGAACGGGGCAGAAAACGGAAATTCCAAGAACATTAGATTCTATATAATTAATTTTTCTCTCAATTTGTATATAAATTATGCCTGATAAACGTTTTTATCGAAAGATTACGTGCGAGTACACACTCACAATGTCAACACACACAAAAAAATAATTTTTTAACAAAACTCGCACGAAATCTCACGAAAGAAATGTTTTCTAACTGATATTTTTCGCCAAATGCATAGTAAAATCATTTATCTACAATCGTATGTTTTCGATTTTTTGAGAATCGGGTTAGTATTGGAGAAATTTGCAAGTTAGGGTGAAATTTCGGCGACAAAGCAAGAGGAAGCATTAAGTTGTCTCGCTTCGACCTGACTACGGCGAAGCGCTACCTTAAGTAAATTAGTAGAAAAGGAACGTCCTTTTAATTCTATATTTTTGACTGAATCATATTGATAAAATTATATTTATGGGTAAGTAATGCAGGCCCGTACCCAGGATTTCATTTCGGGTGGGGCCCAAAGATTAAAAAATAATGTTACTGAAGATTGCTTATTTACCTAATTCTCGGTGTGCCTTTTACGGCCGTTTTTAGCATACTTTTCAAACTTATCCACTGGAACTGATATTGTATTACATTTAATTACGTTTACTGTCTTGTTATTTCTGTAACACTCAGAGCTCTAACCAGAATACTACAATAATGCTTGGAAAAATGCAGTAGACATTTTCAGATTCCAATCTGGTAGAAATGCTTTGGTCTGAGCGCAAGTTTGCAAGCTGCGCTAGTAGATGGCATGTTTGGATGCAGCCCAATAACGAATCTTGTGCTTTATCCAACTAGTTGAATGTGATAAAGCTGGTTCAGGACCAACGAAATCATTTGTTGTACCAGCTCTAGTCAACTCATCAGCCCATTCATTTCCAGTAATACCAGAATGGCCGGGTATCCATAAGAAGTTAACTGCATTTGAAACGCTGAGGTCTTCAATTCGAGCTCGACATGCGATCTCTAAATTCGACCGTGAATCATTCGAACTGAGTGCTTTTATAGCTGGCTGACCGTCGGAACAAACATAAATTCGTTTACCACAGATTCTCTGCTGAAGTGCCGATTGTATTCCACACAGAATCGCGAAAATTTCTGCTTGAAATACAGTACAGTATTCACCAAGTGAATACTGAGGCTCTAGTCTCATTTCACGACAGTAGACACCAGCACCAGTACGACCATTCAACAGAGAACCGTCCGTATAACAAAGTAAGTGTTCATCAAGTTGTCATTTCATTCCTCACAAAGAGGATATCTCACATTTAATGTTTTGAAAGGAAAAGTTCATGTGAGAGTTAGGTCACTAGGAGCGAGTAAATACTCATCCCAAATAACCATTTGAGACCACAAGTGAGTGTAGCTGCTAGCATAGTCTATAGGGTTACTTTTCCAAAGCCCCTCTAGAACAGCAGTAGGAGTTGTCGTGAATGCTCCTGTCATCGCCATTAGGACCATCGTTCGGAGATGATTTAGCTTTGACTGAACTGTCGCGATTTCGCCTTTCTGCCACCATACAAGACCCAACATATGTTGAGGAACATATTGTTTGCCATCCATATGCTACAATTGGTCTAACAATAGTTGTGTACTACATGGAACAAGAAGTTCCGGGCCTAACCTAGAAAACAATCGCTTTTTCATCGTGAAAACTTTTTTATTCTTCAGTATAATCTCCCTCTAGAGCGATACACTTGACCCATAGGTCCTCCAACATTTTGATGCCCTTTGGAAAAAAAAAGATTCAAAATATGCTTCCGTTTCTGCATTCGACGAAATTTTTTTTTCCTGGCGAATCCTTTTCACGTTTGGAAATAGATAATAGTCGCTGGGGGTCAGGTCTGGAGAATACGGGGGATGGTGAATCAATCCGTACTGCAAATCATTGCTGTTTTATAATGACACGACACGAATTTTTCTATAGTTTGATTGAAACTTGAACTCGTTTGACACGACCAGCTGTTATTCAATCTCTAGTGACTAGATTGTCGTGCAATTTGGTTTTGGGTCATCTAGAGGCTGGTCCTCAACAAAAATATACACAGTTCGAAACTATCCACCTCTTTTCTGTGAGGGTCCCGGGACTTTTCATTACATGTAGTAGATCCAATCAATGTATCTGGGTTTGAGTCCCCATGATTTTCTAAAAAATTCGTCTGCATTGGCCGCAAGCTGTTTTAATTCTGAAGTCAATGTGAGCAGACCAATTCAGGTTGGGATTTTGAATTTGTAGTCACTGTGGGCCACATCTGGACTAGTCGGTGGATGAGGAAGCAATTTGAAGTGTAATTTGTTCAAATTTACCATCGTGAATCTGTGCTTTGTCTTTGTAAAACAGTGGTTTTCGTTTCGATATAAGGAGTGTATCGACAAATTTTTCTTTCAAATTTTGATAGAAAACGATATTTTATTCAAACTAAAAATTGATCCTTTATTGTACGAGGTTTAACTTGAGCATAATGAAAACCGGATGAAATTTAAGTTATGTCTTCCCGAATTTTCGACCTTTTGATCGAACGCTCTTCATCAAGTTCCGGACAAGTGTTGCATCACATTTTTTGGACGCTTGAGCCCAAATTGCCGATTGCCCAGTAACGTTCGATGGGTCGAAGCTGAGGACAATTTTGGGGATTGATATTTTGCTCAACGAAATTTATATCCTTTTCCACAAGCCAATTGAAAGTGGTTTTGGCATAGTGAGCCGACGCTAAAGCCGGCCAAAACAGTGTAGGTGTACTATGCTTCTTATATAAAGGCAGCAATCTCTTCTGGAGACACTCAGATCGATAGATTTCTACATTAATAGTTCCGGTAGTGTAAAAAATGGTTAACTTCAAACCACAGGAACATATTGCTTGCTATACCAGTACATTTCGACCGAATTTCTCCACTTGAATCGACCTGTCCGCATCGCTCACGTCCTCTCCAACGACGACAGTAAAGTATTGTGGACCTGGAATGGTTTTTGAGTCCTCCTCTACAAAAGTCTCATCGCCTATCGAAACGCATGCATCCGGACACTGCAAAAGACGCGAATACAATTTCTGGACCCTTGTTGCTGCAATTTTCGCATAGTAATAAATACCCTTCTCACTTGGCCATGTGTCCAAAACCTTATTTTTCACACGGAGAACCCTTCGATCATAAAATTGCGATATCGCAGTTTTTGATTTTTGCGATAGTTGCTTTAACTAATTTCTTTTTGATTCAACCAAAATGGTTTTTGATTTGCATATATTCAAGTAGTTGAAAAATATGTTGTTTTGAATGCTGTCAAATGCCGGAGACAGTTGAAAGCAAAACAATAATTGCAATGCAAAATCAACAACTTTTTTAGTTAAAATCTGTTCGCGTCGCTTCAAAATGTCAATAAAAACAACATCGATGGTTAAAGCGTTTAGTGAAATTGTGTTCATTCGATTTGAGAAATTTATGATAACAAGTGTTTATCTAACAGCGGTGTTATGATAAACTTAACCTCGTTTGAGATGAAAAAGATTTGGTGACAAATTAGAAAATGTTAATGAATGATCATCTCGTAATCTTTCAGGTATGCGCAAAAATTTTATACTTCAAATTCGATCATTGATTTACTTCCAGCAGACTGTTTTACTTCCAGCTGTTTGATACCGATGATGATGTTCATGCATTAGCAATAAAACACTTTTTGACATGAATTTAATTTATAAAAGTAACAGGAGCGAAGGGTTTCAAACACACAGAACGCGCTGCGATTGAATGGCGCGTTTGAATTGCCGTCGCAAAATTCCAATTCCCGCAGCGGTTGATGCACCCAAGCTCATATAAATTGACTAAAATGATCAGTGCATAACTTTAGTTCAACCGTTTGAAGGCATCATTTTAGGTAAATTTAATAATTTCGCTAATTTACTCGCCCCTCCGGGCACTTTTGCTGATTAAAAACGTTTTTCTACATCAATCATTTCCGATCGAATCAGAAGTATTTTTTTTAGAATTTAGATCTTTACTGATCTCAAAACAAACAAACAAATAAAACCGATTTATTTTTCAACTAACAGAATTTTGTTTCAATAACAACACCAGTTATTTCAACTAAAATATTTGTTGAAATTGAAAGGTATGTGTCCTCACTAATTATTGACAGCATTTTTTTTTTTCGAACAGTTAAATTAGTTGTTTCAACCATCGTTTCTGCTAATCGAAAAACAAAAATGACAGTTTAGTTAAAACAACAATCGATTAGTTGTACCAAATTTTAACCAATCGAATTCAGAAAATCAACTAATATTCTGGTTGAAATGGGATCGCGGGTGGTTCCGTGCACTTCCTTTTCAATACGCGACATTTTGAAAACGTAGAATTTCAACCGCACAAACAAGGAAAATAAACAAAAGCTGACAGCCAAACGCACAGCATGCTGTGATCTGAGCATAAAAAACCATCACAAATACATGCGTACAACACAAATGTATGTGGATAGCTTATTTTCGATACACTCCTTATGAGGTTTTTCCTTTCTCAAGCTAGCCGATGAAGATTATACCATGTGTATGACAAAATACTGAAGCCATAACCTTCCCAGCTGACTGTTGTACCTTTGGTTGGACGCTTCTGACGTGGCACTCCGGCTGCAGTTTAATCAGATGTTGATCGTTTTGATTCCGGAATGAAGTAATGGATCCATGTATCATCAATTGTCACATATCAACGCCGAAAATCTTGTTTATTACTTGTATAACGTCACAGTGTCAGTCACATGACTTATTGAGTGATGTGTTAGGAATCGGGGTGAGATCAAATGCAATTCTCGGGATTCAAGCGATGAAATGAATAAAGAAATTTGATTTGAAAGAATTCTGCAAAAAAAAAATCGAACTCCGTCTAGCACTATTTTATCTTCGCAAAACCAGTTCTGCATCCCATAAAGTTGACACATCCAAATCGATTGGGTTCGCCACCTAACAATCATAAAAACATTTGAACATTCACATTCGATTATCAATTTACATCATCATTCAAGCTGCAAACGTATTTTTTGTTACGATCGATGATCAGGTTTGGCCGAAGCAAAAATTTCATGCTGATTGGAAGATGAATATGGAATATGGATAAGTCTACGATTTTCTCGAAAAAGTTGCAGGTATTTGCATTGGCATCTGATCGGAAATTAGCACTTTCCAAAAAAGGGTAAATATCACACAAATCCGATCCATCGGACGATAATTGAATATCAATATTTTGTTCAGTGTTTGCCGCTTCAAAGTCACTATCGAAGCGATCCTTTGATCGATTGACTGTCGATCAAAATTAATTGGTGCGCAAATCTTTCGCAAACAGTTCCGACGGTAAACATCGGCCACTCAGAAACTTAAAAATACACTACCTTTTACGGCTTGTTTACAACCAATTCCACGCTTCCCTTCCGGATTTGATGGCCGCCCATCAAAACTATCAACGTAAAAATCTAATCAGTATTCTGTTCCCGATCAAACCATAGCGGGTTTTCGCTTCTACGTCTCGTTTGCCAATTTTGGTAAGGCTTTGCTTCGGTTCTAATTGTGTGTTTCACTTCTGGTTATTTTTGTAACAGCTCATCACTAGCTAACAAGATGGCACCGAATGCAACGGTAGAAGCGACCGGTGTGCTGAACGAAGCCGATGCCGAAACCATCGACGGAGGCCTCTCGAAGGACATCATCCCACTGAAGCGGGCGGAGAAGCGCAAAATTAAGCTGGTATGGCGAAATGTGATTGCCTTCGGATACCTCCATCTGGCGGCCGTTTACGGTCTCTGGTTGCTGTTGACCTCGGCCCGACTCTACACCGTCGCCTTCGGTAAGTAGTCCCTAACTCCTAACCTCTGATCACTGATCACTGATGAAATTTTGTACTTGATTTTCCAGCATTCGTCCTGTACGTCATGTCCGGTCTTGGGATCACGGCCGGTGCCCACCGTTTGTGGGCTCATCGATCGTACAAAGCGAAACTACCGCTGCGGATCATACTGGCCGTGTTCAACACGATTGCCTTCCAGGACTGCGCCATGCACTGGGCCCGTGATCATCGGGTTCACCACAAGTACTCGGAAACGGATGCCGACCCGCACAATGCGACCCGTGGTTTCTTCTTCTCGCACGTCGGTTGGCTGCTGTGTCGCAAACACCCGGAGGTTATTGCCAAGGGACGTCAACTGGACATTTCCGATTTGAAAGCCGATCCGGTTCTTCGGTTCCAGAAGAAGTGAGTAGTGTTGAGGTTTGCGACAAAATCCCATTCATTGTGACACACTTTTCTACCTTCTGTCTTCAGATACTACATGATTCTGATGCCACTGGCCTGCTTCATTCTACCGACGATCACGCCGGTCTACTTCTGGAATGAAACCTGGACTAACGCTTGGTTTGTCGCTACCCTGTTCCGTTGGACCTTCATTCTGAACGTAACCTGGTTGGTAAACAGTGCCGCACACAAATGGGGTGACAAACCGTACGATAAGTGAGTACCTCGTCAGCCAGCCGTTCCACATCAAACAATTTCTAATTCGTTTTTCTTTTTCATTTCTCGTCAGGAGCATCAACCCGTCGGAGAACAAAACCGTGGCCTCGTTCGCGTTCGGCGAAGGTTGGCACAACTACCACCACGTGTTCCCGTGGGACTACAAGACGGCTGAGCTCGGTAACTACCGGATGAACTATACGACCGCGTTCATCGATTTCTTCGCCAAGATTGGCTGGGCGTACGACATGAAGACGGTTTCGAACGAGATTATCGAGAAGCGGGTCAAGCGAACCGGTGACGGCACCCACAACACCTGGGGCTGGGGCGATGCCGACCAGGACAAGGAGGAGATCAGCGATGCCAAAATTATCAACCGGAAGGAGGATTAAATTAGGCCGCGAGGCAAACAAAAACAAAAAAAATACATGAGAGAAGATTGACTGCGGGAATGCGAGACAGAAAGAATGGGCGCAAGTGCGAACGATAGTTAGAAGGGTATATATTTAAACTGTTTAATTACTCCAGTAGTACAGCAAAAGGTGATCTTTTTTTTTATTATAAACATTATTCGTACAAGCATGCGTTCCTCACCTCCAGGGGAACGATCCCAAGTGTCGTTGACTATGCCAGGGAGAGCTGTTAGGTTGGAGCAGTTGGATTGTGATAAAAGTTGATTTTTATTCACCCGAATCCGGGTGATCCTAAGATGGTCTAAGATCAACAAATATTATTTCAAGGTCTGCGACAAACATCAAAAGCTGCATCCAAGTGTCTAATTCAGGAAATTAACGAACCAAGTTTGTTACTAGAAAATATATATATAGGAAATTCGAAATTTCAATGGAATTGTTCGAAAATTCAGCTGGAATGTGCAACATTTTCTATCGGCAAATTGGATGAAAAAATCATGGCTATATTTACTTAGCTTTTGAACTGTTATTGTTTGTGTGGAACACGCTGAGACACGATACAAAAAAAATACATGTTAGCTTTAGTTTGTATAATTTATTGATTGATTTAATGAGAAGCAACTATTGTTTCTCAAACAATATGTCATAAGGAAATAATCGAGAAAAAAAAGATAGAAATATGGTGATGCTGTGAAAATAAAGTCATGAGATAGATAGACGCTCAGGAAGTGTCTCATTTCCAAGGTGAACCCCCATATTGTAGAAATGGAACCGTTTTTATGACATTCGTGTGGAACGTCTCCGTGAAAAGCGCCCCTTTCAGTTTTCAGCAAAGGTTTTTTTTCTTTCTTTAGATGAGTTGAGATTCGAACAGTGCGAGCAAATATAGTCTCCCCCATTTTGTATTTTGATCGAGTTCGAGTTTCAATCAAAATACAGGACAGGGGTGATCAGGAAAATCAGTGCTGCAAGATGTTCCAATTTCAAGCTTTTTTAAAACAAATATTAGATCAAGCATCTTCCGAGTAAAACCTTGCTGCTCCCACAGTTAGGATTATTAGGTACAACATTATTCAGCAGTAAAGAACAACAACAACAACAACAACAAGAAGAAAAAAGCAAACAGCTCTTTTGATGTACGTTTTACCATTAAAGAAATGAACTCGTAACAATTATGAATTTAGTAGAATATTAACTATTGGAGGCAAAACGTAAGTGTGATTAACTCAGTAAACTAGTAAACTAACACTGACAATGGGAACTGAAGAACAAACGCCCTCAATGTTTGTAGTAGGAAACAAACACACTATATATGATAAATAAAAAGACTATAATAAAAAAAAATGATGAACGCAACATGGTCTAAAGCGAATTTATTATCAAAAGTATGAATCAAATCCTCTCTCTCTATCTCTCTCTTCAAGGGCCGTCTGTGAGCAAACCCGATATCAGAATCAGGTTCGAAACTGACCCGATTTTCAGTTCAATGACATTGAAACTAGGTTTGAAATTTCAAACAAACGGTTTGACAGCTGTTAGGAAGGAAACTGTGTTTGGTTTGGCATCAAGCAAAAACGACATAATTCTGTCATAGATTAGTTTATAAAGGGTGATTTTTTCGCTCGTATCTTTCTGGCAACACTGTTTTTGACAGATCACGTGTAAATTGTGGCTTGTGTCTTTGTCAAAACCTGTTCAGTTTGGTCTATAATCATGAATCGTCGTTTGTTCTATAATGTAATCATGAATTTACGCTGGCAAAGTTGGAGTAAGATCCACTTTTTATCGAAAAATTGTGTTCAGCGACGAAGCTCATTTCTGGTTGAATGGATACGTCAACAAGCAAAATTGCCGCATCTGGAGTGAAGGCCAGCCTATCAGTGCATCCCAAAAAGTCATTGTTTGGTGTGAATTATGGGCCGGTGGCATCATCGGCGACTATGGACGGAACGTAACTGTGAATGGCGAGCGCTACAGTGTGTGTGTTTTTTTTTTTGGCCAAAATGGAAGAATTGGACATGCCTGACATGTGGTTTCAACAAAACGATGCCACATCCCACACGGCACGCGAAACAATGACCAAATAGAGAGCCATCTTCGGTGAACAGTTTATCTCACGTTTTGGGCCCGTCAATTGGCCGCCTAGATCGTGTGATTTAACGCCTTTGGATTTCTTGTGGGGTCATGTAAAGGCTCATGTCTACATGTCATCTAAATTGAAGTTTTTTTAAAAGTTTCCTCCAATGGGCCCGGAGCGAAAACTAAAAACCTGTTTTAATCCACCTAGTGGTGTAATGATGCCTTTCTAATACTGTGGTATTCTTCACAATAATTTTCTTCGATTCTTAAAATAATAACCAAAATCGGTTTGTTTGACCGTCTACTGATAAAAACCATCAATTGGAGAAGATTTGAGGTCGATTTAGAAAACTTTTTACGGGTATTCGCCCTTTTCAGTGATGGTATAAAATCCGCAGATCGAACGGGAATAAATTCATTCAATAACACATTTCTTTCTCAAAAACCTCCACTGTCTTTTTCTTATGATATCATAAATAACGCACTGTTATTAAGTTTAGTTCTTTATTTAAACAAAACCGTAAATATATATAAAATGCTCTTATTTGAAAATCGAATCTTCTAATACTTTCAAAACGAGGATAGCTCTTAATTACCTTGCAACCATCATTTCTTCGGTGGTTTTTTGCCTTTCGCCGCAATTTCGTGTGCAATCTCTTCTTTTTCCCAATCCGGAATGAATCTCTCCTTGATATCGGTAAATTTTCCGTGTTTTCCAACTCCCTGCAGAAACCGGTCAGCCCCATCGACCGCCTGTTTCAGTAACGAGTCACCCGCTGAAAGCACCTCGTATTCCATTGCATCCTCTAGGGATTTGGCTTCGAATACCGAATAGTACATTGAAGTTCGGTCGTGATTTATACAGTCTTGGGGAAATTTTGCAACGCTGTTTGCTAGATTGTAGGCTTGTCCGAGACCCGTCCCGACTGCTACAACCCGATTTACCAAACCAATTTCAAGTGCTTCTTTAGCATGCACAGCTCGTCCCGTCAGTACCAAGTCCATGGCTCTAGATACTCCAATCAAAGCAGGAAGCCGTACCGTTCCACCATCAACCAGTGGTACACCGAACCGTCGGTTGTAGAACCCAAGAATGGCAATTTCCTCCATCACTCGTAGATCGCACATTAAAGCAAGTTCTAGACCACCGGCGACGCAGTACCCGGTAATGGCACAAATCATTGGCTTTTTGAAATTACGACGGGTCGGACCCATGACACCTCCTCGCTGCAGTATGACGGATTGTGGTTTGATTTCCGGATTTGCTAGTTCGGTTAGATCGTAACCGGCACAAAAAGAACCTCCCAATCCATGTAGAATTCCGACATCAGCTGTTTTATCCTGTTCAAACTCTTCCACAGCTTCACTAAGTTTTCTTCCCATTTCTGAATCGATAGCATTCCGAATATTCGGTTTGTTCAACCCAATCAAAGTTATGTTCCCTTGTTTTTCTACCACTATCGAAGGTTCATCTGTCGTCGCTGACTCTGCTGTGCAAGCTGGAAAGCATGAAGCAAATAACAAGATGATCCAGACAAAATTTGAACAAGATACCTTCCGGTTCCTTCGGTGGTACGGATGAACAGAGCCGTACATTTCGCAAACCCCGTGAAACGGAACAAACACGGAAAAATGCTTTTGTAACAGGCCACATTAGTTGAAGAATAATGTACTGTGTTGACACTATTCACCTGGTATAATCAGGGATAGCTATGATCAAATTAGTTCTGTTCAAAGTCCGTTCCGTCTATCGTATTGCAGTACGAGATAACCGCCTCTATTATTGTATTCATGCACAGCTGATTATCTTTTCAGCTGTCAGATTTTCTCTGTTCCACTTTCCGTTGTTTCTTTCCAGCGATGGAAATATTTCAGAGCGAAGCGCGCAAAATGATGTGAAATGTTTCGATGTGTTTTGATCGCACTATGAACAATTCACAGGTCATTTTTTTTTAATAGTTTCACGCCTTTTTTAAACGGACTGCACCTTGGTCCTTTAATTTTACTTTTCTAGAAAATGCGCGTTATTTTTTGCTTAGTCAAATTGTAGTGAATTGTCTGCTACGGTGTCCGAAACCGTTCTTGAAAGTGACTTATTTCGACTATTCCCACTAAGTTAAAGTTTTTCATCGTCTAGTGAGTCGGGTTTTCTGAGAGATATAAATTTTCTACATTGCTTGGATAGCTTGATAGCAAATCAATGTCGCGAACTAAAGAATAATTTTCGGCTTAACTTACCTCATCACCATTGTTCGTTAACCATATAAACAAACACCACAGGCGAACTGCAACCCGTATTACGTCAGTAACCCCTGAGACAGGGTTGTTCACAACGTGATCGAATAGAAACACACCGTTCGGAACACTGATCGTTTATTTCGTGATTGGTGTGAATACACAGAATTTATTAAGTTACCATCTGCAACGGGTGTTAAGTTTTGTCTATAAGAGTTGCTTTCGACTGCCGCACCGGGGGCGGATATGCGCACCGGCTTTGCTCTATTATTCTAGTGCTGTTTGTATGGCTGGAAACGAGTACTATGTCAGTGTTTTGCATTTTGCATTATATAACGGTAACGGCGCGTTGATTAAAAAAAACAAAAGAACAACTATGGCTATCGTTAAGCTAATTGGTTGGTGTGCGATCGTTGAAAAAAGAATTACACTTCATCGCAGACCAATAAGCCTTTGGTATCGTTTTTTTCTTCTTTTGCTGTTTGGTTTCAAAGAATACAAAACATCGTGATTGCTGCTGCAAAAAGGAAACCCAGTATAGTGTATCCTGCGCTTGATATACGCCTCATTTCGATTATTATGTTTTATTGTATGTTCCTTCAGTTAGATTCGCATTCTGTTTATTGTTGTCGTTTTGGGTAAAAAACTACAAATATGACAAAAAATTTGATCGTCTTTTAACGTCTATCAAAAGAGAGCTTTGGCTGTATAGCGCTGTCCACGAAAAAATCCAGCTTATTTGGCTTTCCTATTTAAAACGGACGTTAGCACTGTGTTATTGTTGCTAGTTTAGTGATTTTTGCTTGCATTTGTCTAAGATTTCCAACTTTGGATGGATTTTAATCATATGTGTGATTTTCGGTTACCTAGCAACGTTCAAACCGGTTTTTCAGCTTGCTTAAAAACTTACCCTAAGTTCGCTATCATTCTTTTCTCAATGTCGCGGGGTTCTTACAACTAGTTCAATAGTAGAGCGAAAAATAATTCAACATTCTAACGAGTAACGTAAAAATAAATAGAACATGAACAAGGAAAGCTTAGTTTGACTAGAGGAACGTTTATGAGAAAGTAATCGACAAAAATGACTAGAACAGGTAATGCGCGACAGGCAAAATCAAAATTCGACTAGACAATAAGCTAGAAAAGTCTAAACAGGACTTCTTCTAATGGTACGAACATCTAGAACCGAAATATCGCATCATCGGTAGTAGGTTAAATAAGTATTGCACATGGAGTAAGACGCTTCGCGACGGCACATCTAGGTCAAAGTGTTAGTTTTTTGTTGTTTTTCCTTTACTAATTTGGCGCATCATATATTTACAGTTTCACAATTTGTCATATTTTTGATTGCACACTCTATAGGCCAGTTACACATGTATGTATATCTTCAATATCGTCTTTTTTCAGCACATTTAATTGGTGACATTATGACGAATGACTCCCGAGTTGATATGTGAAAAGCTACGATGATCTGTCAGATTGAGTGTTGTATAAATACGTATGAGGTTAAAACGATGAAACGAGTGGTAAAAGCTTGACGACAAACTTAACTGCGACACACGAGTGTAATTCAAAAACAAAAAATAATAGTTCTTTAGTTATTTTCGAAGCTGTGTGCATACAACGTGTAACATCAAACACTTCTGCGTCTACACGAGTTATAAGTTGCATGATCGTATCAACAGAACCTATTTATGTGATATGTCAATGATTTAATTTACTGCTACAGTTGTTTCTTCTTCTATCATTACAGCAAACCTACTGTCTGGCCCGAGGGGGACGACACTAAAAAACTGCACTTCGCTTCGATTAGACTTTTTCACGCTGCATACGATTATGCACACTTTGCTTCTCTTTGCTACACATAGTAACGGTTGAATATGGATCGATCGTCTTTTCATGGATTTTTGCTGGTTAAAAACATAATCATGGAGATATGATGTATCGTAATAGGCCATGAAACCTGAAAGTTGCAAATGTCACATGAAGATGCCAGATGCAGACAGTTCGGAAAGTTGTGAACTATCGTCCTGTAAAATCAGTTTTGTTATATTCTGGTGCATAGCTAACCCACACACCGAGAGCGTATGCTCCGGATTATCTGCCATATCCTATCGGAATGTTGGCCATTCTCGTTTAATATCTGCGTCATTTTCCACAGTTTCTATATTCAACTCGAACCAAAAATTATTATATTCCATCTTCATGCTCCCAGCTACCAAGAAAACAAATTTTCAATGTTGTTTAACCCTAATTTCATTTTACCAATCTGCTGACGAATCAATGTTGACACAGTGAATGTCAAGACCAGTAACAGAAACTTTTTAAGAGATCACATGTTCTTTGACTTTCTTTTACACGGTTAGAAACGCTTTTAAACGGATCGATCTAGATGTTTGGATAGATGTAGTTTTTTTCACTTTCCATTGACTTTTTGTATTTTATTTGAAAAAACCAGATCTGTCGTCCCCCTCGGTCTGGCCAACAAATTTCACTTCAATCGTTGCGTTACGTTTGCTAGCGCAACTGCAAATGCCTGTAACGCAGAAAACGGATACTGGAAATCTAGTGTGTATGCGTTACCATCGATACGACCGAACTGCATCACCTGTCAAGAAGCCAAAAAAAAATGTTTGTGAAAATCAGTGACGGTAGAGTTTGAAAGAAAAAGTCGAAACCGAACCTACCTGTTTGCCTCGAAATTCGATCTGAAAATTTTTAGCAGATTCCTGTGTGACTCGACCACCGAAGTCCAGCTGGTAAACTTGGCTGTTTTCGTTCCACATAGGTGCTTTGTTGTGCATAACAAATTCACGCCGTACCGGTGCTTGCGGTTGAGATGAGCTAGCCACGCCATTCGGTTCAATCTTGCCTCGTTTCAGCTGTGGAACAGAGAAAAAAACTTCAAATCTAGCCCCTCATCACCAACGAAAAACGCCACAAACCTTCTGTCTGAGTTGTGCTTTCTGGAACGTTTCCAGATCGCGATACTGCTTGTTACCGACACTTCCCCCACTGCTGTCATCCGTCGTTTGGGTTTGCGTTTGATTTTCATCATCGGAACTGACATCGACCGGTTGCTTCTTCCGCTGGCGACGGTTCAGCAGCGGTGAATTCAGTATGTGTCGGATCGGCGAAGCACTTTGGTGACGTTTGTTCTTTTTACTAGGTGCAGGCGAAGCTGGCGAACTACGTGGTAATCGTGGGCTTGCCGGCGAAGACGGAGGCGTCAGTCGGCCTTCGTCCAAATCCCGCAACCGACTGATGATATTTTCCAACGTTGTCAGTGCTTGAGCGTGCAACGATACGGAAGCTTTCTGCTCGACCGGGGTAATTTCGATAGGTTGCAACGGTGGTCCGTCAACGTTATTGTTTTCACCTCTCGAACTTGGACAACTCTCATTTCGACGATGCCGCCGGGGAGATTCATCGGGTTTCCTACCCTTTCGGCTATCCATGGATTCGGCCTTTCGACTCATCACAGGAGTACTGTTTTCACTCTGCAGTTTCGAAGAGTTACTACGGTTCAAAGAACGGTGCCGCCGACTAAACAAAGGACTGTCCGTGAAACTGGTAACGATTTCGAAATTCTTTCGGATCCTAGACTTTGGCGTGCTGCAAGTACCGTTCGTATCCACACTACTGTTATTATTCTGCTTATCGGACAAACTTTTACTGCACCCTGCCCCGGTAGAGGAGCTGTCCTTCAGTATCAATTCACCATTGTTGCTGTAAGCAGAACTAATGTACTGCTCCAAAATTGACCGTTTCGCTTTCGGTGGAACCTGCGGTGGTTTTGCACTTACGATATCCACATAAATATGATTCTGCTGATCGTCTACGCTGTTGTTTTCTCGATCCACTACAATCGAACTTTGAGCACTGGCATTTTTCCGACACTTGACACAAACCGTTTCCGTCGAGTTTACCGTAGGGGAAATGGCCTTACAAATGGAACAACTTTTAGGTTTCTCTTTTCGGTTCAGAATAGGTGTTCTGGAGATAGGCCCAGTGACACCGGGGAACTTCATGGCTGGCCGTCGTTTACTGGATGATGTGCCCGCCGTGTTGCCCGACACAACCGAAGGACGCATTCGCTCGATCTGGTCGGATGATGAGTATTCAGTCTCGTTCTCTGATAGTTCGCTTACTTTCGGCATCTGACGGAACAAATCGATCAGATCTCGATTCAAATTTGGCAAATCCTGCAGGATGTCGCAAGAGTCCAGACTCTTGGATTTGCAGTCCTGGCGAAGTCTGGTTCTCTTCAGATCATCGAAGTTTCGTTTGTATTTCTTCTGACGTTTCTTATCTACCAAAACCAAACGTTTGTAGGGAGTTTCCTTTCGCATCATCGATAAAACGGCATCGCTGGGAACGATTTCTATATTGTCTAGATAGCCCACACTGCAGCTACGCGTGATGGACTCCGGTATTCCGCTAGTAGTAACTGGTGCCATCGAAACGACAGTTGGCGTTCGTTTCATAGTCGGTGCTGGATGCTTATTTTTATTAATAGTACTATTACTATTACTACTGGCGTTACTAGTGCTAGGTTCGATTACAACAACTGGACTAATGGCGCTAGTTGGTGTTTCTTCATCAATATATTTAAGATTTTGCTTCTTGGGAGTAGCCTGTTTGCTGCTGCCCGGTGTGGAATGTGTTGGGTCTCTGTTGTTGATAGTTTTAGCCTCTATCCGTTCAAGGTTCAAGTTGAGGTTGAGCGGCACCGGATTTACGTGCGATTGATTGTTGGCTCGATTGTGATCCGAAGACATGAGAGCATTTTTGACTTGCACAACGTTGTTCACGTAGTCGGTATTGCTGGAATAACTCATCAGCGTTGTTTGACCGGCTGGTGGTCGATCGAAAATGATATCACTTGGTGCCACGGCATTTTTCGGTGATTGAAGTGTCGGAACTGAACCTTCACAGTACAGGGGCGAGATGGCAACCCGTGACTGACTGCTGGATGTCGAAGACGGTCTGCTACACTGACTAACGAGACTGGAATAGCTAATACCCGGACGGGGTGGAGTTGCAACTACCCGCGATGGTTCACCAGCATCTACGCCATCCGTGTCATCTTCGTACGATTCGGCCCTTGCCAAGGGGCCTAGCTGGGGCAAGGTAGGCCGTGAATTGGACGAAGATGCCAGTGTAGAAGGAGTCTGACGACGCGGTCGAGATGGGAATCGATTTGGCCTAGGAGACATCGGAGCAATCGGAGGTGCTGCTTCACCTAGCTTACGATTGCCGCCCGAAGCAGTATGCGATTGATTGTGTTCCTCTTCGTCTTCGGAAAAAATGTTCGGATTAAAATTAGGATCGGGTCCCGTGGGGAAATCATCCCGCAGTTCCGTCACAACCAGAGTCATTTGGCGAGGCTGCAGATGCAGTAGCGAGGTTTTGTAGGTTACCTGACCCAGATTCGCTGGCAAGGTCTTCGCCAGACCGTGAATTTTGAACTTGGTTCCCCAAATATTGGATGTTACCTCAACTAGTTTGACGTGCTGTGGAAGAAGAGTTTGGATTTTTTTACCAGACTTTACTCTGTCAATGAATATCTCACCTCGGGTAGCGTATCAAGATAAGCAAGTTCTTCATTGGTTTCCGCTGAATCGGAGTTCTGGTTAGGAGAGCGGTCACTGCTGCTAGGATGACGTTTTTTCGTGCGAGCTTTCCGTTTCCTGGATAGTCTGGGAGATCCTGAAAAAAAAAGAATTTCAAATTAATCAAAAATGCACAGATAAAAACCGACAGTGTACTTACGGCAACCATCGTCCACATCACTTTCGGAGGTGTCGGAACGGCCGTTGGTGCCACTTGTCGAGTGACTGGAAGCGGACGAACTTTTCGTCGTAGTTGTGGTAGAATCCGATGAATATGCACAAAACGACGATATATCTGTAAGAACTTGAACTGAGATTAAAATGGTCTAAAGTTTTCGTGATTCCCACAATTCCCTACCATCGACTTGAGGATCAAAAATAACAAACTCCGGTCGGATCTTCGATGTGCGTTTGCCTTTCAACAGTGGCACTAATCCACCGAGAAATTCTAGATACAACGTGTAGCAAGTTCCCGAGCTCTGGTTGGCCTCGTCATCGTGACGTATCATCGTACAATGAAGCCGGGTGGAGCAAATGGGTGGTCTGGAAACGAATTCCCGCAACGATTTGAGATCGGGAACACAACACTAGAAAAAAAAACGAAACTTCGTGTAATTATTTAGATTGAAAGTTTCAACGGCTTTCTACCCGGATAGTTTGCGCGAACAGATTACCAATCAAAGCTTTGATTCGTCCGGGAAGCGGTAGTTTCGGTAGCATGGCTTCCGAACTAAGAGAAGACTGTACTTGCAATCGACAGAACAGTTGAAGGGACGCAACACGTCGCGAGACCCACGCAATGTGCACCTGAGTTCCGGTAGCAATAAATATTCGTTTATCGTTGTGTCCCCAGGTTAGAGCCGAGACCGGTGTCTGTAAAACATGATCAGGAGGGTGATAAAAACCAGAATAACATTTAACCATCATTGTTCTCACCGTATTACAAGGTATTTTGGCTGAATATAGAAGATTTCCCGATTCGGTATAAAATTTCAGTAAATTGTTATACACCGAGGTTACGGGCGGGTTGTCGGTCGGTTCAGGGCTAGCCACCCATTCACTACCGGCTACTGCTAGCAGTTCTCGCGAATTACTCCACTCCATGACGAAGCCAAGTGTGCCATTCATTTCGGTGTGTATGTGACAAGGCGAGATGTCATCAAAAGACTTCAGCAAGTAGATATACCCGTTTTGGAAGCTTACTGCTAGTACAAAAGATCGTTTGGCTGAAGAGGAACAAAAAAAAACTTTGGATGAACTATCCGTAGAGCCTACTGGAAACACAACTTACAAGCATTGGTGACCCCAGGTTCCGTGTCTTCGCCTTCTTCCATTTTAAACTTCTCGCAAGACCACGCCATTGCAGTGATGCCAACTTCCGAGCACAGCTGTACCTGTGAAACCATTGCTCCGTGGACGTCCATCACGATAATCTGACCCTGTGTAGTGCCGAAATACACTTGCTGGTCGTCTGGTGTCCAAATACCGCACGTGATGGTGGCATCCAAGTTCAACATCGAAGACCAGTACCGCTGACCAGCAACCGAACCGACCAGCACGAAACCATCCTGTGCAATTGAAAGAAGAGAAAAAAAAACATATTTTACCTTCTACCGATATGGCGTAATGCTCACTGGTGGCATGTACCTGATAGCATATTAGTGCCATCCGACCGTCATGAGACCAGGAAAAATGTGTTACTGGCGTGTTCCTGTCGTTTATCAACTCCACGCTCCATCGACCCTCGTACTTGATCCAGACGAAGATGATACCGGAGCTATCACAACTTGCCAGCTTCTGGTACGGTTCGTTCCATTTCACCAGTATTACCTGTTGCATACGAGCGGGGGAGGCAAAAAAAAAGAACAACCGATTAGATTATCTTCAGGGTTGAAACCTAACCAACCGTCGTCACATAGGTCACATACATCTGATCGATGACCACGAAGATTGTAGTTTGTCCTTAGCGGGTAATCGACACTCTTCTTACAGTGCGACGTGGTAAACGTTACTCCAACGATTCCGCGAACATTCCCAGTTGCCAGCCAGCCCTCCTGGTAGTAGTTGGTCCGATTCAACTTCCAACCTTCCTCCTGCAATCGCAACGAAACGAAGGAAAAGAAAAACGGGATTAATGGCGGGTGCTAAACTTGTGACCATTCTTCCAATAGAGGTGCAACCGTGAGCAGGTAATTTATGGAAAAGTATAATTAGTTTTCCGCTCGTCACGGGACGAACCACAGTTATTTGCATTTCTGCAGTTTCTTCGTGTGTGTGATAGCAACTGTAGGATCACGGTTTTGCCTTGCCCCATCCGATTAGGACCAAGGCTTAACTAAGCTTTTGAGTGACGGGAAAGGTTGAGCATTTTCATTAGTG
Source organism: Malaya genurostris (assembly GCF_030247185.1). NCBI lineage: Eukaryota > Metazoa > Arthropoda > Insecta > Diptera > Culicidae > Malaya > Malaya genurostris. The sequence continues at coordinate 9,875,583 of NC_080570.1, forward strand.
AATGTTTTGTTTGCTTTCTAGGTAGCGCTCTATTCGGCAGGACAGAAGGATACAGCCTCAGAAGAAAAACAAATAACGGCAATTATGCAAATACAGCGGAAATAAGCGGAAGTGTTTATTTACAGTAGATCCGGGTGTCATCCTTGCCGCGACATCGTGCTTCAAGGTGTGTTTGGTTTCATTTAAATTTGTAATTCCCATCAATCTACGCACTTTGACATTTATTATGCCGAATTGATAGCATATCACTCACACGCAGTAGGCGTTGTCTAATGTGGCGTTGACACTTTTGTGCTGTTCAAGACGTTTTGTGTGAAGGTTTTACCGAACAATAACAACGATTTGTGTTGCTTGATTAGAAATAATATTGCACAACGTATCAATACGTTGATTAATGCGTGTGATATTCCATCTGCCTCATAAGATATTAAGGAAATCTTATGAAAGGCACAAATTAATGACCTTACACAAAAAAATTGTAAAAATCTGAACAATTTCATTTCTCTTTTAACTTTCAATAAGTGAAGAACGACATCACGATTATGTTTTAGCACGATCGCTTTCTTTGCCAATTCTAGAACTGAATTCTGAAATTGCATACCGAATCTGAATTAATTAACTGAATCCCTGAATTTAGTTTCAGAAACTGCATGCTGGAAATAAATTCGGAATTCGAATTCTGGGACTAGATTTTAGAACTGAACTAAAATCTAATCCCAGAATTCGAGTTCCGAATTTAATTCCAGCATGCAGTTTCTCAAATTCGATTTTCAAACTGAATTCAGGGATCTAAAATTTAGTTCCAGAATACAGATCTGAAATTAATTTCTTGAATTTTGTTCCAAAACTTAAGTTGAATTTCTGAATCAGAATTCCGAGCATAAATTACCCAAGTAACAATTAAAACTTGTTATAATTGGCATGTTTCATAATTGCCTCAGATAGAATATTTTTGTTAGATATTTCAGACAATTGATTCAACACGTTTTTGTAAGGGATGTAAAATGCATGCATATTACTGCTTGTTGTACTGTTACTGTTCCACATCCGGTTTTTCAACTAACTGTACGACAAGATCGTTTGAGTAGTACCAATTCTGGTTTTCACTTAGCAAATTTAACTGTTGTGAAACATATGAAACAAGAAACTTGTTGCACATTATACAAGAAAAGTGCGCTTTTCCATTTGCATAATCGTTGCGAGAAGAGTTAATCAATGCAGTACTAGAACAATGTTTGCTACTTGGGTAAGGATCAAAATTCAGTTTTAGTTTCACAAATCTATGGAACTAGATTTACATTAGTATTTTATTAGTATTTACACTGAGATCGTTTTTAAATGCGGTTTGTTAGACGTTCTTTTACGCGAATTTCCAAAGTTACACGTTTTTTCCGGTTTCTTGTTTTTATCGCGAATTTCCGGTTTCTTGTAGTTATTCGATTTCGGAAATCTCAAAAGTCCCATAGTCGTTCTTTTTCAAAAAATTTTGTCACAGATTACAGATCTGGATGTTTCATGCGTTTCTAAGACATTTGGCATCAGAATTTTTTTTTTCTTCTTTCGTTTTGCGGATTTCCGAAGTTATGCGGTTTCTTGTTTTCGCGGTTTTTTAACGCAATACGTATCCCACGCGTAAAAAGAGATCTCAGTGTAGTTTCAGAATCAAATTCTAAATTCTGAAACTAAATTCTAGACCTGAAATTAGGTTCAGAGTTCAGGTGGATCAGAATCCAGGTTCGGAGATCAGTTCCATAATCCTATCCAAAATTTAGGCCAAAAAATGGAGCTGGAGAGTCACGGCCTCTGCTAGATGGTTACAACCGCTATCGCAGACAATCTTTCCCGTACTTTCATGCTTGTCGATAGTGCTGGTAGAAAAGAAACTTTTAGATTTTCGACCACGATTACATATGGTCTGCCAAATCAGCTCCAAAATCCAAGTCTCGAGCTCAGTTTCAGTTCCAGAATTCAGTTTTAGAATCCAGACTCAGTTCCAGAATTTAGTACTAGAATCCTGTTCCATAATTCAATTCCAGTTCCCAATTTCAGATTCAGAATTTAGAACTAGGACTACACTCCAACATTCAGTTCCTGTTTTCGAAATCAGTCCATCAGAACTCAAATCCTGGATTCAGTTCCAGAATTCAGTTCCAGTTACCGAATTTAGGTCCCGAATTCAATGTAAAAAAAACAGTTCTAGGGCCTTGTCAGAAATGAGATCCAGAATCCCAAACCAGTTCAGTTCCAAAACTTAAGTACAGAATTCAGTTCTAGCTCCAGGATAAAGGTGCAAAATTCTGAATACTGGAACTGAATCTTGGTTCTGAATGCTGGACCAAATCCGGTAATATGGTAAGATCAGGTGTCCTTGATGCAATGCGAGAATAAATCAGCTGACTGTTGTTTACAATTCAATTTTAGCATTTTTTTCAAACCGCGTACGCTACGCGCTTCGAAGCAGTTTTTTTGCGCTCGCCCCCGAAAGATCCCAAAATGACCCAAGCTGTCGCGGCGAAATACATGAAAAAGTCGAAACAGTTTGTGAGTAAGTGGGTGAATCGTTTTAAAGAGGTGAAAAATGTCGACAACTTTCCAAATCGCGGCGCTATCGGTGTATTGTCGGAAACAGACGAAAAAGTGATTTGTGACCTGTTTTTGAAGTACCCGACATTAACTTTACGCGTAGGTGCTTCAAAATTGACCAATAAAGGTTTAAATATATCGTACGGAACTGTTCGCAGACATTTGATCGCAGATAATTTGAAAATTCGAAGTACTTTGCAAAAACTGATGTTGAGTGAAAAAACGTCTTGAAAGGACAAAAGAGTAAAATGGTGCCGTGACCTTGGATTGGCCCTCTCGATGCCAATCCAATTGAGAACGTTTGGGCTCAAATGAAGATGAAGCTTGGGAAAACCGACCACACAATTTCAAACAGCTTGTTCGCCGAATTCACAAATTTGGAGGTCGTATTCAGACGAATACGCGCAATTAACGCTGAAGGGGATTGGACTTGTTATCAATGTATTTGCATGCAAGTTTTTTATCTAATAAAACAATACTCAAAAGTATTTTCGTGTTGAGTCTTTTCATTTTCTCATAATAGCTCTTATGTAACAAACTGTGTATGGTAAACCCAGGTTCGACTGATCTATCACCAGCGAGATAAATGAACTAAACAGTGTTTTACATTTAAAAATAACAATCCTTTTAAATCGTATATACATCATTCGGATATGTCTCTGACATGTCCCACCCGCCTTTTATGAATTTATTGTATTTTAATAGCGAAAAAATCAGTCATCAATGCTTAAATCTTTCCACTCTTTCAACCTCGATCGTCTTTGTGATTCAGGATACCTCCAGGGGCTATCGAGGATCAAACAATATTTCTACACTCATGTTAGAATCTCATGGTAGGAATGAATGAATGAAAAATGTTATAACAAGTTAATGATCGCTTTGGTACCAGAGATCAGTCCTACATTTTTTTTAGGATAAAAATTCGAACAGTTAGTGGTTTAGTAAAATAAATTAATGTTGTTTCTCGACAAAAAGGTGCCTACAAGTGATTCATTAAAGTCAAGGAATCCGACAGAAAAAAAAACGAAATAATTGCGCCACGCGTTGTCAGAAATCCTTGACTTAGTTTCCAGCTGACAGAATGCCAACTGTAACTAACAAAACTAATCAAACCATAAGAAAAATCAACCAAATGTCTGCAAACTTTGCACGTGATGAAAATCTAATTATGATTTTTTTTTCGCTCGGTGCAAATTCCATTGCACATAAATAAATTTCAGGCAAAGTATCAAGGAGATGCGATATTGACGTGAACAGAAAAACTTGAGAACTGCCTGAAATTGAACTTTGCGAATGTTTTTGTCATCTACAAGCAAGCATTCTCGGCATTTCTTCATAGTATTGTTCTTTCCAGATTAGGTAGCTGTCATAATTTACACTTCATCGCTTGCTTTGATCCCCTGAGGCCAGGTCAATCATTAGATGCGATTGGCAATTATTTTATACCTTTCGTAGCAACAGAATTTCATGTCTTGAGTTGCTACACCACTACATCATTCCAGTCAATTTTAAGGTCTACCTAAATTCTCAAACACGCAACTGCAGTCGCACACGAAAGATATCTTTTTTTTTTTTGTTTGTTTGCCCGCATAGCACATTCCGTGAGCAAAGCATAAAACAATAAAACTACAACGAAAAAAAAACATTTTTTTCCACATGTCTAGCAATGATTGCGAATTGCGTGATTTGGCAGCATTTCGTGTTGACGGCAAGCCTCCATGCCCCTTTTCCGGCGACGACAGGACGAAATGCTTTCTTGTTGTTTTTTTTCGTTCTCTCTCTCTCTCTCTCTCTCTCTTTCTCTTCCTACATCCGATGCTTTGCGCCTACATGTCGAGCGGGCTTTCTGTGTGCAAATAGTGCCCGTTTTATTGACAGTGGAAACGCATTGAGCGAAAATATAAACCAAGTTATTTACAGTCTGGGGAGTGATATAAATCAATGTCAAGCGACATTGTCACCCGTTTTTGGTGGATAGTGGAAGATTTCTTTTATCACAAGACACAACATTGAATGTCTCGTTGCTTAATTAGAAGTCTAAAATAAGATTGTAGAACGGGGAACATTTTGCTGTTGATGAAAAGATGATCAGTCCTATAGTTTTAAGGGTAGGAACGACGACACGACCAGGCACTCCGAAGAAAAATCGGAATAAAAAGTGTTCGTGAGCGATTTACCGCCAGTTACCACAAATATAGTGACCCCTTGAATATGATAAAAATAATCTTCTTGCGCAACACTGTATGAACTAGTTACCAAGGAGTTCCATAGTAAATAAACAAACCATAATGACGAATGAAACGAAAAAGACTTATTCCTGGTGAAATCAAGGATGAATCGGAGCTATCAGAATCGAAACAAGCATTTCGTGTCAATTATTTGAAGAGAAACATTCAATACGCAGCTGTTGTTACTTCCGTCCAGAAGGCTGGTCCGAAAAAGGACGAGCTATGTCCGCCGTTATTGTCGAACGCCAAGTAATGTTACTGAAAACAGCGAAAACATGAACGTATATGTTCCTACTAGCATTAAGACTAAACTTGATTTTGGAGACAATACTACAAAAAAAAGGTAGGTTTCATCTTCATTGACCATGTGGGCCGTTCAAGTATGAGATATGCGGTGAAAATTTTGCTGATCAACATTATCTGGGATTACACACGAGAGTTCATACTGGCGATCAGAAGTACAAGTGCGAAATTTGTGGCAAAGGGTACAGTTCAAACTCCAAAATTTTGGCTCACATGATGTCACACACTGGGGAGCGTCCACACATATCTGTAGTAGAAGCTTCAACAGACTAAAAGCACTGTGATATCACAGTGTGGTGCACACAACTGAGCAGCATTTCAAGTGTGATATCTGCGGAAAAACATTTTCCCTCATGGCACAGTTCAAGTGACATTTCAAATCTACTTTGCATGTGAGAATTTTTCGACGGGTTAAGTAATATATAAATACAAATAATAAAAAAAAACTTCCATAACTCAGACTTTAATATAAAAACGAATCCTTACACAACTGTTTCGTTAGCAAATGGATCATTCTCAGTTTTCACGTCAAAAGAATTCTTCCAGCAGTTCCAAATGACTAGTCGATTCACTGGTCTAGTTCTGAAACAGTTGTAATTTACAACAAAAAGAGGATTTCTTACTCCAGACATTCATTTTGATTTTTCGCTTTGAAATATCCGATCCGCAGTTTGTTTTGTTTATATTTCTCATGACTTCAATATGCAGTAACCAAGGTTATGGTAACTGTTATTCAAAGTCAATAATTTATCAACTTGTGTTGCCAGTTTCTACATTTTTTCAAGCGATTACGTTTTGACATTACCAGTTACTGAGGGGTAGTTAAATTTACGATACAGTTTTGATATACGAGTGGCAGGTCGTGTCGTCGGTAGGAAGGAACGTCGAAGCTTCACATACTTTACGGGAAGACGACTGCTCATTTTTTTTTCGCAAAATCTTTCGAGCACTGTAGCATTTGGAAAGTTATTTGGTTTTTGTATTTCGTTCCAACAAAAAATCGTTTTGGGAATTGGGTCGCAGGTTCTACCATTTTTCACATATTACGATTTTATTTCTCAAACATGATTCATCCCTTAGACTTAATTTCTTTTTTAGGATTTTAGGAGTGAGGTTCAAACAAGAATTTATTCATAACAAAGCGCAGTTCATGGAATATTATAAAACTCCTCCTAGCAGACTACATTCCACCAGATTGGACAAGTGATAATAACATGTGAAATAAGAATCGCGAATCGCTTCCCAGATCAGTATGTTTTATTGTGTTATTTTTATTTAGTAAATTTGTCCTAGATCTAACTGCTGCTCGAATCAAAAATTGACTATATTTCACAACTTTTCTGACTAACAACAAACCTTATTTACTGATTTTCAACAGCTGGTTCCAATCCATGGGAATCTATTCCAAATATAATCTAGCTTATGCTGAACTTGCGTGTTGTGATACCCAGATTACCGTCGATTGTGCCCATTTTCCATTGATCCGATTATCGAGATTATTCAAAATGTGATTTGGATCAAGTTCAACATGTTTCACTTAGAAACTTACCTCCCGCCAATCAGTGGCTTCGATTGGATTTATTAAATTACCATTAAGCGAGGGGGGGTCTCGAGGGGGAAGCTGTGCTGTGATGAAAAGTTTTTAATTAATTTTCGCTAGAGGAAAAATGACGACGCCGGCATGCAGATAGTCATGCAAGCCAACCAGAAGAATATGCGGTAATGGTCGGGTCTGCCATCAACACCCAGTCGTTTGTGCAATCAACATGAAAATTAAATAATGCCTCGATCCTTTGACTGACTGGTTCTGTGTGCGTTTGGCCTGGGATGACGCCGACAGCGCCCGGGAAGTACCAGGCGCTACCGTGGATGGTCAGGTGAACGAACATGGAAAGCCAATTAGCACTTATTGCTTTCTGATGGCTGACTTTGTTGCTGATCCGAGCGCTGGGTGCTTTTGCAATATTGAGTGAAATAAAGCACGGCTTTCATCAGCGCGGTCGGAAGCAAGGTCGTTTACTACAAAGTGGTAGATTGAATATCCGGGAACTAAATTCGCAATAAGAGTATCCGTTTAGTCACCTCTGCCTTATAATTCAATAGAAGCTAGAAAAAATTGCGATTGAGGTGGGAGAGTCCAAGTAACCGCAAAGTCGTATTTATGCTTTATAGATGCATATACAGTCGATATAAGGCAATTGTGTCTTCTACCTTCCTTATATACCCATGTGAAGTTAATATATGATAGAATTAGGTGGTTACTTGGGTTTGGCGGAACCCCAAGACTTCACCAAATGATTAAAAGTTTTGTAGTTAACCCAATGCCAAGGGAGGGGCTCAGGAAATTTCACTCATTGACGGATAGCAAAGAAATAGAATTTTGTAAAAAAATCTAGTTAATGTCCAACTGGTATGAGCATGCAGGAACGTACTTCGCATACAGTTGGAATCCTGCCACGACGCGAAGTGCAAGGCCATTGCAACGTACGTCCGACATTGGAAATTGATGTGATGACGCTGTAGCTCGGACTGGTGCAAAATAGTCTAGGCTGTCTGTCTGTCTGTCTGTCTGCATGTCGGAACGGAAGATTAGAATTGAAATGAAAAACCATTACATTTCAGATTGTGAAAAAGATATTTCAAAACTGAAATCGAAGTCGATATGATGGATGTCTGTAATTCTACCGTACAGTGCGGTTTATTATACAAACGTGACCAGTTCGCCGCCGTTAGATAAAATCGGTCTCAAGGCACGTCCACTTCCGAACCGCAATAACCACAAAGCCAGGTTGGAAAGTTCTTCTCAAAATGTAACATTTTACGGTTGCTACTTATCTTTCCCGCTATGATCATCATCCTCATCATCATCATCATCATCGTTCACCTCAGAGATCCAGCCTGCTTAAAATTCAGCAAGCCGTTTTTACCTTTTCGCCGAGGTCACAGAGCTGTCGATTCCTGATGCGATAGTGAAATGACAACCCAACGGCCGTGGAGGGGGCTACGCGTGTCACCCATTTCGGCACAAGATTACATTTTCGATGCCCGTGCCCGAACCCAGTAGGCTTGGGTGGGTCGTAAAAATCGTATAATTTGTGCTTTTCTCCTACAGAAAAGAGTCGACAGTCGGATCTGAAGTAACCGAGCTGATGTGACTGGTTTGGATGATTGTTTTCTCTAGGTTGTTGTATTGTATTGTATTATTTATTTACTTATTTTTCCCTTAGGATTGAGGCTTTAGGTCATCCATCAGAATACATCATTTCCATAGAGGTTTAACGACAACTTTTAGGTTTTTTATCGTCACAGCAACCCGTTTTTTTTAAATTTTCAGTAAAGCAACTTGGTCCAACAAAATAAGACAAAAATAAGGCGAAGCTCATGTAAACAGTTCTACTGAACTATCAAGAATGGAATCGGAATTCATTTGTACCGTCACGATAAGAAGAAACCTCGCCATATTATTTTGTATTGATTCTAAACGCTCGTTGAAAGTGTTTTACGCTAAAATTTGATCAATAAATCGGTTTTGTAAAATTTGCAAACAATGTTGTTTGTTAATTTCTGTAGGTATTGATTTGTATACTTACTACTCGGAAAAGAAAACTGGTGCAAAATAGTTGCCCAAAAATTGCCCCGAAACTGCATTTTTTTTGTGCGATGCGAATCAATGAAACTCAGTACACCCGTTTTCAATGCTCGACTGTACGACCTACCCGGTGAACGACCGCAACTAGGTTAAAACCGGGTATAAATAAACGATATAAAAAAAACTGTACGAAAATTGCCCAAATCTAACAAAACACTTAACGAATGTTTTCAATGACAAGTGACATAACTGGTTGCTAATATTGGTTTGTTTCTGATTTAAGGTAGTCCTCCAAAAGTGTGCGATGGCGATCCCAGAAAACCGACATTGTGATCCTTCCGTCCCGTTGAGATGCCCTTCGAGGCACTCGTGCCGCTTTGAAACACTCGTGCTGACCTCAGTCTATTGTCGGTTAATCATTCTGATCTCTGGTGAACAATAATTGATTCAGCCAAACATGTATTCGAAGTGCGCTTGTGTTCGTCTTTCTAGCCTGAAATAAGTATGTACGGGATCCAGCGGCAGGATATCTCTCTCATCTGCAAAATCTTGCTTAACTAAGGCATGCTCGCACACTTTCTCTTTCCGGTCGTCCAGTACAATTCTATGTATTATTATCAATGTCATGTTTCCCCGGTTTCATCCTCCATTTTATGTAGTTTTGACTCTCCATTTTATGTGGTTTTAAATACCACGTAACTCTCAAAACCTCTATCTCACGGTGTAATCTACAGAATCATAATATTTCTCGAATTTCGTTCTTGTTTTTAATTTTGTGAGGGGCAGAGCCCCTCACCCCTTCCCCGAGTAGCGCTTGTAACGCTTCGTAACGCCTATCGCGCTTGTAACGCTTCGTAACGCCTATTCGTAACACCTATAACTTAAAAAAGTAACACACGTAACGCTTCGTAACGCCTAAACATACAAAAAGTAACGCATGTAACGCTTTGTAACGCCTATGATTCACAAAAAAGTAGCTTCTTTAACTTACAAAAAATAACGCATGTAACGCTTCGTAACGCCTATAAACTACAAAAAAGTAACGTATGTAACGCTTCGTAACGCCTATGATTCACAAAAAAGTAACGCATGTAACACTTCGTAACGCTTATATTATAAAAAAACAGTAACGCATGTAACGCTTCATAACGCTTACCATTTACAAAAAAGTAACGCATGTAGCGCTTCGTAAGACCTATAAACTACAAAAAAGTAACGCATGTAACGCATCATAACGCCTATCTCTCACAAAAAAGTAACGCATGTAACGCTTCGTAACGCCTATAACTTCTTTAAAAGTAACGCATCGTAACTCGTTCACGGCAAGAATCTAACACTTATAGCGGATTATAACATTCATAATTTCCAAAAAAAAATACTCATATGATTTGTAACCCTTAATTTAAGAAAATTATCCTATGCAACACCTTCTAGCTTCTTTAACATAACGCAACGCTTCTCATCTCACAATAATAACGAATGAAACGCTTCATCAAATGGAATTTTTCCGTATTGAGGACGGATATAGCGTGGCGGGTAAGTCGATACCTTTCACGCAATGCGCTTGGGTTCGATTCCCAACCCCGCACATAGGGTCAGAAAATTTTTCTAGCCCGAAGAGGCGAATGAACTTAAGGTTAAAACCTCTAAAATTAAAACAAAGAATATCCATAGTACCTCTACTCAGACGTTGACTCAGATAGGTCTCAAAAAACTCCGTAACGTATATAGCTTCAAAAACTAAGCTACTATTTTATGTATTATTATTATTGGCATTTCTTTTACCCCAGTTTCATCTTCCATTGAGAATGTTGCCACAAAAGTTTTGAAAATTTATGAAATTATGCGCCACCTTGCTGGCCAAAACGGCTCCTTCCATTTTTAAGCTTCCAAAACTTTTCTAAACAATATTTTTATCACTAAAACTATCTTTTCGTATGATCTTCTGCTATGCTAGTTTGGCATTTGTCGGCATGCTGCAAAATATGAATTCTACAATTCGCACTGATTCACTAACAAATATGTAAAAATTTCTCTCCTCTAGAACTTTGACAGAAGTAAACAAATTTTGCGCCCGACCCACACGCCTACTGCGATTCCGAATATTTACCTCGAATGGCGTTTTTCAGTAAAAGTAAATGTTGTTCGAGCTAACAGATTCAAATGATGGGATGAATAAAATCTGAGAATTTTTATTAATAACAATACAGGGAGGGGTTACTGATTCAATGTTATATTTCGTTCCATGTTAGTAAATCATCCTTGCGTGCTTTCCCGGTAAATTTATTCATCGGTTGCTGGTCCTGAGTACGGTATTCCGGTCAGAATAATTTTTGGACTAAATGGCAGTAAGTAGGGAAAACGAATACTGGATGTTGAATGAAGATTCTCCGAGGTGGGAGGTTCATCAACAATCAGCACCGAATTCAAGATTTCTATCGATTGTAAATCCTCGAATTCCGGCTGCGGCTGCTCGTTAGTGGAAGATTCACCAAAGAACGGCATCGATTCCTGGGATTTTATCAGTTGGTGTTTATCTTCGAATTGCGGTTGCCAAGCGGAAGAGAAAGAGTCATCATAATCCGGCATCGGTTTCGGTATCGGTAGAAAATCCTCGATTTCCGGTTGCAATTCGGTAGTGGAAGATTCATCAGAAAACGTCTCCGATTCTGGATATTCCTCGATTCCCGACTGCAATTCGTTCGATGCATAGTCGTTATAATAAAAGTGTTTTGAAAAACAGCAAATACAGTCTCCGTTACAGCAGATGCGTTTTGTTTCTCCTTGAGCCATCTAAAATATATTCGTTTGAACCAAAACATATAGTCAATGAAAAAAATCAAACGAAAGACTTGCAATCGTTAGAAATATACTATTACCGGTACTACCGAATCACAGGAGGTACGAATCATGTACGGTTCTGGTCCGAACACATAATCGCAATTCCTCCTGAATATACTAAGTACCCACTGGCAACCTTTCTCCAATGGAAGCCCATAGCTCAACTGCACTCCCACAGTAATTAGCGTGAACAAAATCAACTTCATTCTGACATGCCTAGCTTTGGAGCACTGTCCCTTATATATTCCTCCAGGGAGAGAAATAAAATCAGCGAAACAGTTTATCTTACTTACAGAACTTTTCTTCATAATCATATCTGCAAGTTTGTAGGAAGCGAACATGACATCTCATTTAAAATATTAAAGACCGGCACGGCTTCGCTCGTATCCATGGTTTCACTTTTTATTACAACCGCGCGATGGAGCTTTAAAGTTGCATACTGAATTTTGAGTGGAACTTAACGATAATAGTGATAACGGGTGACAATAAGGCAAGTTCTATTAAACTACTACGTCCAGAAATAGTTTAATTTGGAAACCCGGCGGTTTCAGTTATAGCTGCCAAAGTTAGAATAACGTAATAGACAACACTATTTATCGATATTACACAACAAACATTAGCAAGTAATCGATTCTTCTTCAATTAATATGCTAAGGTGTAATTCCATATAATTTTTAAAATCTGCATGAATCACATTTTGGTTACAAACGCACCCAGAATTGGCATACTTCGATGCGATAGTGTTGCCAGTTGAAGTTTTTTTTTCTACCAATCATCTAAGACAAGACCTGACAACTGGCTTCTTATTCTTCATTCCGAATCATCCTTCTCGTCATTTTCGCCCTGTGGAATAAATACCAACGTATGGGCTACAGTGTAGCCATATTTACAAATTTTTCATAGCTTTATGCTAAGAAAAAACTATTTATTAAATTTAAATTTTTAGACTCGGTTTGGTGAATGCATTTTATCATTATATATTAATGCTTAAAAACAATTATTTGAGCTTTGATGACATAATACGAAATATCTCATGTTGAACGCAAAATCGAATCCATTGTTGACGTATTACCGGATCTTTTTAAAACCGGAAAAAGTCAAGTTTGGATAGAAATGCTTAGTGTTACCACAGTGTGGAACACAACAGTTCATTCTTCTCGTAAAACTAAACACACTTTCGAGTTTACACTAATTTAACAAATCTTTTTTGATTACACTTTAATTCACTAAAAAGAAAAACGGCTTGATGCTGATTTTAATTACACAGTGGTGCCACTAAAAACATGTATTACAAATGAGATTGGAAAAAAGTGAAACAATCTCTGAAAATTTTCATTTTCATTAATGAGCTAAAATGATACATTTTAATAAACTTGTTTTGTGATTTTGTTTATACTTGGCACCATCGCTCGCGTACCCTGCAAAAGTTTTTTATTGCCACAATGTGCGGGTAGCAACATCAAAATCAGCCAATCAGAACTGGTCCATCCGGAAAACGGGTGGTGAGACCTTTTTTTTTTTTTGCTCACTAAATTTGATTTTGAACTGCTATTGGAGTACGGAAAACGATCACAGATTTTCACAGACAGGTTTTGGGTTCGATCACAGATTTTTGAAAAAATGACCTGGCATCTCTGGCCCCCTGTTGAAAGGTCTTGTCTTAGCCAAGAAGAATTAGTAGAATGGTTCTGTAATCGTATCGATCAGTAGACGAAAGAAAGAAAACTGTTAAGATATTGATTGTTTGGGTAGATTTACTATAGCTATACCTAGTTATCTACCAGAAAACAAATAAATTGCAAACACTCGATTTTCAACGACAAGGTTTTTCGCATGCAACTACATAGGTGTCGTTTATGCAATGGAAAACAGTTGGTACGAAGAATCGTGGTGCACGCAGGAGCAAAGAAAAATAACGGAAAGTTCTGTTTTCATTCCTGAAGTGCACTTTTTCATTCTTGAAGTCCTGTCGTTTGCATATTGTTTAGCTAAGGCTTATGCAAGATGTTTTTGAAACCAGAAAGGTCAAAGAGTGTGCTATTATTCTAAAACCATTGTAGCATCCAAAAAACGTACGCAAAATGTTGGAATTTTGAATGACAACGACGCTTGACCTTGTTTTATTCGGTTCCTTTTACATCAGCAGCCCTCGCACGCTAAGTAATAGAGAGTTTACCATGCAAAAATACCTACCGAAAAGATTGGAAATGTGCTCAGCCAAATGATGATCGAAAAGGTAGCACAGATACATTTTAGCACGTCCATCAATAGAAGAAGTAACGAGTAATAAATTCAAATTGTGTGTCGGCACGGAACGGAAAATTGATGATTTATCTTTCGTTGACCTGATTTACCAGTAATGGTATAATTTATTGCATTTACTTGGCTATGTTGCCATCGATTAACTTAGCGAAATAGAATGACGTTCGGAAAAGGTACAGCTGAGTAAATTCACGTTTAAATTACGTACGATTACGGTTATTCGCGGTAATAACATTGCAATCGTTTAACCGAAGAATTTTCCAATAGTAGGCGATGCAACACGCATCGATGAATCCTGTCAAATTTGAACAAAGTCATGGTAAGCAATCAGGTGAGGCTATGGAGCTAAACAGAAATTTATTAGGTAGCGCTCAAGCATAAATCAAATAAACATAGATTTCTCACTGTACGGTGACACTAACAGCACCTCTAGTGACAAACGGGTGTACTTTTTTCCATTAGCTACTGTGGTTGTGTTAAATGCGCAGGCAACTTTTTGCATGCATTTTAGGAGCATTTGCGCACCCATTCTCTACCAGACGGTGCTTTTGGTGTCACGGGTTGCTCAACTACATTACTATTACACTGGGAAATCTATGTTTATTTGATTTATGGCTAAAGTTAGTACAGAGAAATGGGCAGTAGACTGTTTGCGTGTATTTTAATCTCATTGACCTATTTAATAACTTCTGGAAATGGGGCAATGATATAGAAAAAGACGATATTCTTAATTTATTGTAGGATTTTTTTAATTTAAATTCTTGTAGGACTAAAAATGAGTCCATTGGAAAACATTTCTCTATATCAAATATATCGAAAATCAAATAAACTTCAAAATGGCCAACTATGAATTAGTTTAGGGGGATCGGTGCTAGATCGGACACAATTTGAAATTTGAAAAAAAAAACAGTCTTTACAATTAGGGTTTTATCAGACCCTGTCAGCTTGGAGCGAAATCAATCTTCAGTTCAGCAACGCCATCGCGCGGCATCACATTCAACCTATCATGTCAATTGTATGGATGCGTAGTGCTGCTATCTTGGCGCGCACGAATTTGACATTTATCTCCCTTACTTCTATGTACGAGATTCGATGCGGACTCGCCTGAGGGCGACATGCTCGCAAACAAGGATGTTGTCAATGATTTGTTCGGGAAATGTAAGAGCTGGATATCTTGTTAATATGATGTCTTTGGTTTTATCCAAGTTATCTATACCGTTGTGTAGCTTTCACCTTCAGCTACAATTCCCGATTTGTGATTTGGAAAAATATGCATTAATTTTCGATTAGTGGCAATGAAGTGAACATCCCAAAAACAAAAAATTCCAGAAACGGCAGGGCAAGAAAAGAAAGAACAGTTGGCTGCCACATTTTAAGATACCTTAAAGAACACAAAGGAAATGAAACCATGTTCGAATTGTATCACACTGCTCGTTGAAAATATAGGTACTGTCTCGAAACTAGACGTCCTGCTGCACCGAAAAATTTATGCTGAAACTGATTTTGGAGCCTTTATTAAAGAGTGTTTATATTAAATCTAGTTTCAATAAGCGATATAAAATAGAATAGAAATAGAGATGTCGATATTTAGGTATGTTTCTAGAATCCGCTAAAAATTTCAAACCGAGAACAATGTGTCCCGTTTGGCCCCTTATTTTTGTTCGGTTTAGCCCCGAACAGACAATCAATTTTCGAGAGGCAGTAATAATTTAATAAATGACTAACCAGACTGTCGTTGTGATCCGCAGAATCTAAATATACACAAAACATCAGAAAATCAGAATACAAAGTAAATCCATGGATCGAAATAATTTCTGGCTGACTGGTTTAGCCCCGTGTTCGGCGTAGCCCCGCTCTCCCTTACTTTGGATTTTTTTTTCCATTTAATTATTTCAAAATTAGAATAATCAAAAGATATAAATCTTTTCTTATTTTTTTAGTTCATTACCTGTCGGTTTTGTTTTGATCTTAAATGTTCAATGTTGAATTTAGAATCTCAAATCATGCGTTCTGAGGTTTGAATCTTGAATCTTGCGCCTGGGATCTTGAATCTAGAATTTTGAATCTTGAATATTTAATCTTGAGCCCTGAATCTTGAATCTCAAATTTCGATATTTGCATTTTATATTTTGAATGTTGAGTTTAGTACCATGAATATTTAGCCTTGAATCATGAATCTTGAGTATCAAGACTTGAAAATCGAAATGCTTGTGCACTGATGAATCGAAGACGAGGCGTAAAGAAAAACCTAATGATTTCTTCTCGTATAATTCATGTTTTCATAAATATTACTTTTATTTGAATCTTCAATAAGAACAAAAAAATTTGTTTGAGTATTAGCCTTCCAATTTATAAACAGTTTTGAATCGAGAAATTCTACCTTTTTTACGTTTTCGTTCTACATGAAGATTTAAAATCTTAAATATACATCATCACCGGAACCGAAAGTCGACTACTAACAAAAGTAAATAGCAGTCCATGAAACCGTAGAACCTTTCATTTGAGTAAAAATTTGTGAAAATCTACTCAGCCGTCTCCGAGAAAATGAAGAGCTCAGTTTTTTAGGTTTTGATCACTGTTTCCGGGACTTCCAATACCGGGAACTGGGAACCTAGCACCCCAAACAACCTACAAATTGGAACAATTTTGGGTCAAATTTAGAAGAATTTTTCCTTATTTTGGTGTTGTCACTCGAAATGACGGGTTGCAATTACATAAACACTTAACCTTATAATTCCGGAACCGGAAGTCGGATCCGGACAAAATTCTAAACTCTCTTATGAGAATATAATACTTTTAATTTAAACCTAAGTTTGTGAAAATCGGTTCAGCCTTGTTGGAGAAATTGGAGTGATTCCCGGGTTGGAATCCACGAGGCATACCCAAAAACAGAGTATTTGGTCATAAACTAATCAAATCTGTTCATTTAAAGAATCATACTACTAGTTGAAAGTATTTGGCTCGATTTTTCAGTATCATGTATAAAAAACACTTATAAGACATTGCATTTTAACCTAAACTTGTGAACAAATTTTAAGGCGGTCTTTGAGAAAATCGAGAGTACTTTTTTGCATATTTCACCACATTACTCCAGAACCGGTAATCGGATGCGGATAACATTCAATAGCAGGTTATGCAGTAGCTCAATTAGTCAAAACGTATAGGAAAAATATGAACACTTTACTCAAATTGGGAAAAAATTCCAAGACTTGAAATCGACCAAAATTAATTCAAGCCTACTTGAAAACCTCAAATTTTGAACTTCTCTACTTAAGCAGCGTAACAATTCGTCCCCAGCGCATAGAACTATTTAATGGTCTGATCTTATTATCATAAATATTAAAGCTTTCTGCTCAAAATTCAATAGCCCATTTTACCGTCCATTGAACGACAGCAATAAAATCAAGGCCAATGTCAGATACTGCGCGTTTTGCAGTACTTTTATTGAGATGACATTGTTAGCTCCATATATAAAGGTACGGTGTTCCAGAGTTTGGTACGGCACAATGAAGTTCGTTTTCTGAAGCATTTCTGTTTGTGCTGGAAGCGTAGCTTAGTCACAAAGTGAATTGTGATCTTAGCGATATACATTAATATCACGAACATAACATAACCTCACCAAATGAGTAAATTTAACGTCTTTTGAAAGGTTTTTCATCGCGAGATCATTTGTGACATAATCTTTTGAAACATAATAGAAGCAGCAAATTTTTTAATGTTATGTCATGTTCGTGTAAAACCTAATTATTCACAGTTCGTTTGACCGATCACAAGAACCTTATTTCAGTACTGTGCCTTATTGCGAAAACTCTCCTAAATGTCCGAATTCTGAACCAGTGAACTGATTAAGATTGTGAAACGACTAATTGACAATGTACACACGTTGAAATTCTAATTGGAAGTACCTAGAAACTTTCGCAAACACAGGTTTCAAGTGAAAATGTTGACAGCTAGCAAATATCTGACCGCGCTCGGTCGTCGCCTACTACGGTAGATGGTAGCATTAATTTTATACACGGAGCTAAAAAAAACGTAATTTGAGTTGACATCAAACTCACATCCCGTAGCAATCGCAATGTTTTTTATGCTTCTGCATTTCAGCTACTACAGACCGAAGCGCGACTCCCTTCCGACTATCTTCCGGTTCCGAACTAGACGAGAACTGTGAATGTCTGATATCTTTAGCACGAGAACCGAGAAATGCAATTTTAAAAATTTAACGTAAATCGATTTTTCCTCCATGCTAGACGAAACAGAAAAGAAGGATCGAGCGCGATAGTTTTCCGGTACCAGTCTAGAGTCAAAATTCAGACATACACAAAACACAACCACTTATGTCGGGCGGTTGGACAGGTCTCAAAACTGATTAAAAATCCATTCGCCAGTCCGGATACGATGGCCGCGGGCAGCAAGGAATAAAAAAAAACTAACATCCAACAGGACGACGTCGCGTCATCAACTGGTTCGTCGGACAAATATAAATCAGTCATCGTTCGAAGCCCGGAAGGCGTTTGCCAAGTGCCGTAATGGTAGCAAAATTTGCAAAACCAAATGCTTTCACCGACGACAGATGGCAGCAGTATTTGTTGATGACTGCTGGCAGCAAAATTGCTCTTTGATTGGATGAAAATTGTATCGTCCTGTTGCAGAAGATGGAAACGCGTCGTCAATGTTCTGATAATCTGACCCCAGACAATTTTAGTACAGACTCTTGTCACATTCTTCGATTCAAAAAGGATGTTTTTTTCGACAAAAAAAAATCACTTTTCCTATCGCAATTCGTGAAGAATGTGTGTAGTTGAAAATGTTGCTTGCGATGTGAAGACCCACAATTTTCGGTAGATAGTTTTACACAAATACTATTTGGGATATTTTATTTCCTTTCATCAACCTACTTTAATCTGGGTATTGAAAACTGTATATAGAATGTGACGATGACACCGATAAGCTTCCTTCTGAATTGAGAAATACACATTCACTAAAACACCCCCGAATAGCCTTTTGTTAATGCTAACGGTTTTATCGTTGCATCAATTCATCTTTCATGTATTATTTATTGTATATCGATTCGATTCGTACCGTTTTGATCTATCAATGGCAGTAACCTCCCCACCGATAACAGTGATAAACGTGAAACATAATATATTTGCCCGGAAGTGATTTTCCAGTGCTGCTCACTCCACGGTGGTTTTTCCTCGTCCGATAGCGAAAGAAAGTAAAACCGACCATTAGAACGCTCTCGTTGCCATCCTTTGATTTTGTGTATCAAAAGAATCCAAACGTCATCTTCAATTTCGACCGTAAATGGAATAAGCGTAAAGTTCGTTCCGCACGCCCACTCATTGTTTCGAAACTCTTGTAACATATTTCTGAGTTGGAAAATCATGACTCATGGCGTAACAGTCGTTTTTGTAGAGCAAATAATACATTTTCGAACCGAGTTGAAATTGAACTACCCACGATGCTGTCATAGGGTTACCAATTATATCGACCTGACATTTTTCTATTTTAGAGTTTCAAAGAAAATTCTAAAGCTATGTATGTATGCTTACACACTCACTCGTTTGCGTATATGTGTAAATATTTATACATATGAATGATTGCTTTTACTCCACCAATATTTATATGTATTAAGAAATACAAATATTTGCACACATGCGTACGTATATTAATACTTATATACATATATAAGTTACGTAAATAGAGGTTTGGGTGTATAGGACATCAGTCTCGTAAATGAAACGTCTCATGTTCGAGCACCACCAGGAAGGGTTCGAAGTTTGAGTTGTGTCCGAAGAAAGTATACTCGATTGGTTATTAAACATCAATGAAAACTATGTTCCTTTACTATTGTACACGAAACGAAAATAACACTGCGCTGTCATTTTTTAAGGATCTATACTTGATTGTGACCTTGAGAAGTTGCTCTACGAAACATTAAAAACAACTGCTCTAAAGATTACTGAAAGCTGTTCAAAGTATTGCTCTATAAAACTGCACAAAAAACCGTTCGAAAAAACTACCCGAAATACTAAAATTACTCCAAAACTGCTCAGAAAAATTCAAAAACTACTCTATGAGCTATTTTAAAAAATTATTCGAAAGAAACACTGCTCGAAGAAAAATAGCTAAAAAAACTGATCGGAAAATTACAAAAAAAAAAAACATTGCTTGCAATAACTGCATGAAAAACAGTTCGAAGAATTGCTCTGTAAAACTAATCAACAGAACTGTTCAAAAAAAAAACTCTAAAAGATACTTTAAAAAATTATTCGGAAGAAACACTGCTTGAAAAATTACTCAAAACAACTGCTAAAAAAGTGTTCAATGAGTAAATTTAAAAATTAATTCGAACAAATTGCTTATAAAATTGCTCGAAAAACCAATCGAAAATATACTAAAAATAACTGTTCAAAACACTACTCGAAGAAAAAAAAAATTTTAAAAAAATATTGCTTAAAATAACTGCATGAAAAACTGTTCGAAGAATTGTTCTATAAAACTACTCGACATAACTGTTAGAAAAAACTGCTCGAAAAACTAAAATTGCTCCGAAAAATGCTCGAAAAACTGTTCAAAAACTATTCCTAAGAGCTACTTCAAAAATTTATTCGAAAGAAACACTGCTTGAAAAATTACTCGAAACAACTGCTTAAAACGGCTTAAAGAACAACTTCCAAAAATAATTCGAAAAAATTGTTCGGAAATATAATTAAAAAAACTGTTCAAAATACTACTCGGAAAATTATTAAAAAATATTCCTTGAAAAAACTACATAAAAAACCAGTTTGAAGAATTGCTCTATGAAACTACTTTATTTCTTTCTACTCGACAGAACTGTTCGAAAAAACTGCTCGAGGGACTAGAATTGCTTCGTAAAATGCTCGAAAAACTGTTCAAAAACTAATCCTAAGAGCTAATTCAAAAAATTATTGGAAAGAAACGCTGCTTGAAAAATTACTCGAATCAACTGCTAAAAACGACTGAAAGATAAAATAATTCGAAAAAATTGTTGGAAAAACTGTTTGAAAAAACAAATTCGAAAATGTAATAAAAAAGTGTTAGAACACTACTCGAATGAAAATTGCTCGAAATAACTGCTCGGAAAATCAGTAAAAAATATTCCTTGTAAAAACTACATAAAAAAAAACTGTTTGAAGAATTGATATATAAAACTACTTTATTTCTTTATTTCTTTCTACTTGACAGAACTGTTCGAAAAAACTGCTCAAAAAACTAAAATTGCTCTGAAAAATGCTCGGAAAACTGTTCAAAAACTATTCCTAAGAGCTACTTCAAAAAATTATTCGAAAGAAACACTGCTTGAAAAATTACTCGAAACAACTGCTAAAAACGGCTTAAAGAACAACTTCCAAAAATAATTCGAAAAAGTTGTTGGAAAAACTGCTCGAAAAACCATTCGGAAATATAATCAAAAAAACTGTTCAAAATACTACTCGAGTGAAAATTGCTCGGAAAATTACTAAAAAATATTGCTTGAAAAAAAAAACTTTAAAACTACTCGACAACACTGCTCGAAAAACCGTTTGAAAAAAAAAATGCTCAAAGAACAAAAATTGTTTTGAAAATTGCTCGAAAAACTGTTTAAAAGCTACTCTAAAAGGTACTTCAAAAACGATTTATTAATTTTAGTTGGTTTGACGTAAAGCCGCCCGAGGAAGAATTGTTCGAAATAACTGCTCGGAAAATTACTAAAATATATTGCTTGAAAAAACTGCATGAAAAACTGTTCGAAGAATTGCTCTATAAAACTACTCGACAGAACCGTTCGAAAAAACTGCTCGAAGAATTAAAAATTTTCCAAAAGCTACTCGAAAAACTACTCAAAACACTGCTCGAAAACATGCGAACAAAATTACCCGGGTAAGCACGTGAAATCTGCCCTCAAAGAGAATTCATATTGTCATAGCACATTCGAAAGCGCTTGGACTGGAGACAATTTTTCCAAAATTTCAACTCTTTTACTGTCATGTTAATTATTTCAGAAAAACCCACATAATTTGGTCGCCAACATTTAAAATATATATATAAATTTGTACCACTTCAACGAGGGGACGGGTGCAGCGTGATGAGTAAGTCAATGCCTTTGACGCAGCCCACCTAGGTTCGATTCTCAACCTACCGCGTTTTTCTATCCCGAAAATGAAAATGACCTTAAGGTTACAACCTCTACAATCGAAATATTATTAAAAAGCACTTAAACGAGTCCCTGAACTATTTTCGAATTGTTTGGTGGAGTGGTTGCATTTAAATGCAGAATTAAATTGAAGGTAAGCCTATTCAATAATCTAAAATTTAGAATGTGTTAGCATCGTACACCCACATAGCCAGATAAACATTCAATACCATATAAATTTTTCTAGTGATTTTTTCGTTTTTGCCAGTTTTTAGAATATAAAAGCAAAGTCTTGGCATTACATTCCTTTCGTGGAATTTGGCCTTTCTGTTTCAACAGACTTCGCAGCCGATTCTTAGCGTACAGAATCATTGCATGGCTAGTACTATGGATCCTACTGACACTAAGAATCCTTCCAGGTCGGGTACTTGAACATACGACTGTTTTTAGTTTTTAGAATATACCATGTTTTATTTCTGAGCTTTTCGGAAATTTTTCTGTCCGTTTCTGATTTGTTCTCACATGAAGAAATGAGTTATAAATAACCCATTTCTTGACACATATTTGCTTTATCAATTATTGAGAATAGGAAATTTTCACAAAAAATAAGTTTCCCGGAAATGGGTATAACAATGCACATAAATACGTACTTTATTTTAGTCGTGCTGGCTGTGAGATTACACGGTAAAATGATCCATAAGCGGCCCTTACACGGTCATCAAAAATGTCATTACCAAAAAGTAATGTTATTTTTAATGAACGTATAGGGGCAGTAATTATGAATTCTTCATATAAATTTGGAATGTCATTGCTTGATAATCATTAAAAATGATAATAATAATTCTCGTGCCGCTATACTCGTCGAAATGGATGAATTGTCAAAAATTGACTCACCTCTTTGGTGGCCTGGCGAGTGGAAGACCACTCAGGATGTAAGGTGGTAACCCTATGCTGTCAGTCAGGAAGGGAACGGAACGGAAGAGGGTCTATACAATAAAATATAAATTTGCTAGAAGGGATGTGGCAGAAAGAAGGCGCCCATTCATCGGTACACAGTGTTTCTGTGTTTTTTTCTCTTGCTCTATCATTCGCCCCCAGATAGGTCGGTTTTGTGTCGGAGAAATAGAAATGTTTATTCAATTATCATAAAAGATGAATGAGATTTAAGATAGGACAACCAACAGTGGGCGACTGCATCTGCGGTCCTTGGATTTACAATTGACCTACTTATACAATAGCGTTTTAGTTTGAGCACAGTTTCACGTACATTTTTACACTGGTCTATGAATTGTTCTAATAGAAATAAACCGAAACTTTCAACGCACAAGCAACTCAAAAAGCCAACGTGGAACTCGACAACACACCATTTGCTTTTCGTGACTGTCAGATTCAGACCGATTTATCTTTCATACGTAGTAGGCGTGGAGAATTCTTTTAGATCTGTGTGCTACGAAAAGAAAGTATGAAGAATGGTTAATAAGTTCACTTGTTATTAATGGTGGTCTTCGGAGAGCATTTTTTTCGCAAAAAACAGCGAACAAAGTAACAACACTGCTCCATCCTCGCCACAATGTGTAGCACAACGAACCTGACGTAACCAGAACAAATCCAATTAACTTGATGTCAGACTTGATATTTTTTTCTCTATCGTCGGTACGTGTTCCATGAATACTAGAATCACAAACAGGTAAAGCTTCTTATTCAGACTCGACTTGATGAATATTTTATTGTTTCACCGTATGCAACCTAATTGTCGGTGTTCTGCTTTTCGTGAAACAACATTCTGAGGTAAACTGAGCCTTGATCTACATGGTATTGTTCATGCAGATGTTATTTAGGACTTTATTGAACATGAGTCCAACAGCTGTAAATAACAATGTTATTTTTGACATTATATTTCTGGAAAGCACTGTATATCGGAACAGAACGAAGATTCAGCTGACTGATAGAGCTTTGACGTTTGATTTGACACGTGATATTATTATATATAAAACTCGCCTGAGATGGGTTAGATTTCAGAACGACGCTACATCGAAATACCATGACCTTTGTGACAGGTTTCTGTTTTAAAATAACTGACACCAATCTGGCTTATGATGATGAAGTCGCATTTACAGTGTTTGAATTGGTATAACTCGAATTGCGCAGCTGGGAAATCCTATCTTTGGAGAAAAAAAACTAGCACAACCATTGATCGGAACTTCGATCAGAAAAATTCATCCCACCATTCTCACACAAAAAAAGAGCTACTATTGAACTGATTCTCGGAAATTTAATCTAGACCCTTTTCGCCGTTCTCGTTTTCGTTACCTGAGTGCTTCAGTTCAATTTTACCATAAAGCCAAGCCAAACCATGGAGCTGCGATGAATAGGTAATAACTTGGGTACACACAATCACAGCTTCCTTTTCCGCGGAAAAAATACGGTTCGGACTTCGGTGATTGTTGTTGGATGCTGAACGAAAACAGCACCGACGAGCGCTGCCTTTTTGCATATTAAATATGCATAATTTGATTAATATTTGTTGAGGAGCAAATACAAAAAAAAAATCGGAACATGCAACTTTCACAGAATTTTATAGCGGCGCTAAGTAAAATCGTTTAAGTACGATTCAGACAATACGTTAGCTTTCGCGAACTTTAACGGTGCGGCACAGTTTGATCAAGATTTCATTACACCCAAACCTCCACTTACGAACTAAAGCGGAGACATAACATAACGGCCCCGTCCAATGAAGAGTAAGGCATTTGTAATGTCAATGTTAATGTCTGTTTTACTAGCGAATAAAACGTGTCGCAAGTCCACTGCACTCAATCATTGAAACGTATTTCTTCGTGTCGATTTTGCATGATACGCTTTGTGCGATGATTCGTTCAATTCATGCGGTTGAAATTTTGCGCGCCTTATTTTGGCACTGAATTTCACCTTAATGCTTGTTCATATCAAACATTTTAGAAAATTCAATTTTGAGTTATTTGTTGTTATCTCATACTGCTGGAAATTTAATCATAAATTGCTGAACATGATTCTGATGGAAAGGAGAAAAAAAATTTGTTGCTGCGTTAAATACAACAAGAGATATTCACGAGGTATTCACATCAAAAGAGTTACGTAAATTCACCTTTCCATAACTTGATGGTGTAGATATTTTCTACACTCAGACAAAATGATCTTCGGAAGCCATAAGATGAATTATGACTTTCAGACATAAGGATTATAAATTTAGTCCAAAAGTATGTCTTAATATGAAGAGTTTTTATTCAATTCTTTAACTTTTACTTACAACTTACAACTTGTAACACTCCGTAACGCCTATAAGCAGCGACAAAGTAACGCTTTGCAACGTCTATAACCACAAAAAAAGTAACGCCTGTAATACTTCGTAACGCCAAATTTCTAAAAAAAAATAATGCATGTAACGCTTCGAAACACCTACAACTTACAAAAAGTAACACCTGAAGCTTACAAAAATTAACGCATATAACGCTTCGGAACATTCAAAACCTTAAAAAAAGTATCGCATGTAACGTTTCGTAACGTCTGTAACCACCAAAAAAGTCACGTATGTGATAATCCGTGACGGCTATAAACACTAAAGTATCGCAAAAAAGCTTCGTAACACCTACATCCATACAAAAATAACGTATGCAACGCTTCGTAACGCCTACCAAACTACCAAAAAAGTAGCGTATGTAACGTTTCGTAACGCCAATAATCTACAGAAAGTAACGCATATAACGCTTAGTAACGTTAATAGCATACAAATTAGTAACGCATGTTTGAAAAGGTGGGATATGTTTCTCGAATGTGTGTGTGTGAAGTGTTCCATATATGGAACTGTTCAAAATATTTTGAAAATATTTTCAGTATAATCCATGCATACTGAAAACTAATCCCATCACAAATATTCTCGATTTGGACGCCTCGTGATTCCTCTGAGAGTATGCAAGTTAAGTTATTCAAAAGAAAAATATTTTCCCTTTTGTCGTGATACATTCTTGATGCGTGATGATTTTCCGAAAAATCCCTTCTAAAGTACATTTTAACCGTTTGTTTTAGGCTTGGAACTCTTAGCAAAACTGAAATTTTCGCTTGACGTAATTTGTTCGGTGATGGCACAATATTACATCCGTTAACATGTAAAACCATTTTTAATTGCAATTGAATTCTACTTGATTCCTATGAAACTATAAAATGTTTTTCCTCTGTGTTGGGATGTCGATAAGATCACAGCCTACTAACAGATTGCATAAGCCTTTGAATCCGGTCTTTCTCTGAACAAACGCACCGCCTACTCATTTCCTGGAAATAATGAAGCTTCACATCAATTTACAGACACGTTTGCCTGTTTCGAAAAGAAGCCCATAAGACAGATGATGATTAGATGGCATAACAAGCTCAGAACTTTGTTTATAGATTTGAATATTCTTATAGAGTAAAGCGTTTGGCGTGCTAAAGCTGACGCCGTATGCCGTATCGAATGAGCATATTGATTAGAAACAAAACCAACGCATCACAATCTTATCTTTTGCTACATTTGACATCAAAATTTGCATTTTCTCTTCGCGGAACTCAGTTTCGGGTAAGCCACTCGAGCCAATATGCTTCTCTAAGGCACTGGAACAGATCATAATGTGTATTCAAATTGGTATACTGTTTATGCTGGCAGTCATCGTGGCGCTAGTTTGCTCCGACTGTTCAGTTGGATTGGGAATTCGACAACCCGGTAGGTGGCCCCTAAGTACATAGTAAGTGCGCATCAGCTGAGACGATATCATAATTCCTATTTCCAACACGTTCCAGTTGAGTTTGAAATGTACGTACTGCATGCTAAACAAGGACCCGTCGATGAGCCAGTGATTATGACATTGATGTTCAGTTACCAGGTCAGTCCAGTGGTGAACGAAGAATTGACCTATTCCTATTTCATAGGGTCACTGTCGGTATGTCGAAACACTTCCTATGTGAGTAATCAATCGAACGTCATTTTTGTTTGCATCGACAGAACTGCACCTTCGAAATTAGCAATGAATTGAAATCGAAGAAGGCGTTCCAAATCAGCATGTCCAGCGTAGTGCCCGTGACGGAGATGTATGGAAACGTGACAATCTTTGGCATTCGTTGGATGAATAGTGAATAGCAGAGCAAAGCAACAATTTGATACATTATTAAATCTACATTTGTAATTTTGTAATATACATACTCAGCTGTTTCGATTGAATGTAATATGAATCGATGATGGAAATGACATTCATTCATTTATCATTGTCAGACAGCAACAAGGCGAAAAAATACGAAACCATTATCCATTCTATCGGTTATTGAATTATCCTCTATTTTGGCCGTTTACACTGAATCGCTAGAGCTAGTGGTCGTTAGTAGTACGACAATAGGATAAATTTGGAACAGTGAGTTGCATATCCTCACGGTTCCCAGGCTCGGTTGTTCTATTCAACACATTGGCCACCGATGGCGGTGTATCCCGATGACATACAACTGACAATGATTGAGTCTCGACGACAATCAGCTTCTGAGCTAATTTATTATTCATTAGGATAGATCGAACTTTTATTCGCGTTAGAAAATTGAGGTCAATCAATTGACAAAAAAAATCACTTGATGCAAAATGCAATGCACTTTTGTTATAAGCCGAAGCAAAATTTTCGATAGCCAATTAATTGAATTATAACTATGTAAATAACTCAAAAACTTTCATCCGTGATGTAGCCAACATTATTCAATTGGTTCTTCGCATTTGAGGAAAATGTCACCAACATTTTCAAGCAACGAGGCAGTTTGAATGGTCGGACCTTTTTTGGACCAACAAATCAATCCCAAAAAAATTACTGCGATAGTTTCTTTCATTGAAGTAAGAAAATCACCAGTGATGTAATCAAGAATCAATCAATTTTATGTTCACTCTTCAACCGTATTGAAATATAAACCTTTGACGTAATCAGTATTAGTATTAAGCAGATTTTCTCCGCAAGACAATTATATTCATCGATATTCTTCAGGTTCTTCGCATTCAAGGGAAATGTTATCCACATCGTTGAACCTCGAAGACATAAATCGGTTCTTCTTTGGACCAGTAAATCGATCGCAATGAAACATGTTTCGCTATTTTTAAATTGTTTCAATTGAAAATTTTTTCAAATCAACAATCAATCAGTTGATCAGAGCGATTATCAATATTCTGAAGTGGAAAAACGCGTGCCAGTTTTGTTTCTATTCACGTCATTCAGCTGTGTTCCGCCCTTTTTTCATTGCATAGAAATCTTTATTTTGGTTAAATATGTAGGATTAACACAACAATTGAAACCAATATCAAAGATACACTCAGGATGGAATGGTCTGTGATTTTATATGCACCATTCAAATACGACCCCTCGATAAACTTGGTTCACCGTCTGTTGCAGTTTCATTATTATTTGAAACTAAACAACAAGCGTCGAATCGCTACATGCATTGTAACTATGGTAATGTTTGTTTATGTAGAATTAACCTTAAGTTGCAATACGAAAGAAATTGCAGTTTTCCACCGCAAATGTAGTGGATTTGAACTAGGAAATCAAAAAATAATTAAAATTTTCACTAAGAATCTATTTAATTTGTTCTATTTTTATATTACGAAGCATTAAAGTGAATGGATGTAACAAAATATTTTGTGCGATCTGTTTACATATGTTTACTTACTTCCAAACTTGCATTGTTGCTATGGAATTCGTCGTTTTCCAATGTTTATCGACGCTTATTAAGGAAGGGTCAATAAAATTGCATTATTACTAAGTTCACTCAAGACATTGTAATCTTGAGTTTTTCTTTGCCAATATCACAATTGCAACAAGAAAAATACAAGAAGAGCCAATTTGGACATGAAAGTTTAAAGGTTATTTTTCAATTTGAAAAGGTTACAAAGAAAATACTAATCGCAGAATTTATTTTTTATTTTTGCTCTTTTTTTTCTAAACTGAGTTTATTTATGCAAAGCTTCCTATTGGCATGAAATCTCTTCATCTTTTATACCAACAGATTTACCGATTCAAGGGCTTTTAAAATAATTAATTTTATCACATTTCAAGAGAAATGAGAAAGAAATTTTTTATAGCAACTATGAGTGTTCTGAAACGTCAAGCCTAAGAGATTGAAAGTCTTCGAAAGTCGACGTGTTTCTTGAAATCACGTAACGAGAACATTTTTTATTGATAGTTTTCTATATTTCGGCATAATAAAATACATAAAATAGTAGTTTAGTTTTTCAAGCTATATACGTTACGAAGTTTTTCGAGGCCTATCTGAGTCAAGGCCTGAGTAAAGGTACTGTGATTTTTTTTTTGATTCCAATTATAGAGGTTTTAACCTCTTCGGGCTAGGAAAACTTTCTGACCCTATGTGCGGGGTTGGGAATCGAACCCAGGCGGGTTGCGTGAAAGGCATCGACTTACCGATCACGCTATACTCGTCCCCAATATGAAAAATGCTTCATTTGACGAAGAGTTTCACTCGATATTATCGTGAGATGGGCAGCGTTACGTAAAGTTAAAGAAGCTAGAAAGCGTTGCATACGATAATTTTCTTATTTTGAGGGTTACAAATCATCTCTGGGTTATTTTGTGGAAATTATGAATGCGCTAAACGAGTTACGATGTGGTGTTACGAAGTGTTATATACATCGATCTTTTGTAAGTTACAGGTTTTACTAAGCGTTACTTTTTTGTAAGTTATAGGCATTACGAAGCGTTACATGCGTGACTTTTGGGAAGCTATAAACGTTACGAAGCGTTACTTTGTAATGAGTTATGGGCGTTACGATGCGTTACATGCGTTACATTTAGTAAGTTATAGGCGTTACGAGGCGTTACATACGTTACTATTTTGTAAGTTTTAGGCGTTACGAAGCGTTACATGCGTTACTTTTTTGTAAGTTATAGGCGCTACGAAGCGTTACATGGGTTATTGTTGTGTAAATCATAAGTGTAACGAAGTGTTACAAGTGTTTTTGTAAGTTATAAGCGTTATGAAACGTTACATGCGTTACTTTTTGTAAGTTATAGGCGTTACGAAGCGTTACTTTTTTGTAAGTTAAAGGCGTTACGAAGCGTTACATGCGTTAATTTTTTGTAAGTTATAGGCGTTACGAAGCGTCACATGAGTTACTTTTTTCGTGAGTTATAGGCATTACGAAACGTTACATGCGTTACTTTTTTGTAAGCTACAGGCGTTACGAAACGTTACATGCGTTACTTTTCAATAAGTTAATAGCGTTACGAAGCGTTACATTTTTGTAAGTTACAAGCGTTACATGTGTTACTTTTTACATGTTTTGGGCGTTACGAGGCGTATGTAACGTTAAGAGAGTTGCGAAGCGTAAGTAACCCTGGGCCCTCCCGAAATCAAAAACAGAAACGAAACAAAAGTTTTAGAAATATTATGGGGCTGTTGGTCCTGTAGATTACAACATGAGATAGAGGTTTTAAGATTTACGTGATGGTCAAAACTCCACTGCCCATAAAACACGCGGCGGCAGGTCCTACACACTTAAATTGGATAACCGACCTCAGCCGTTCAAATCTCGGTAGGTGATTTTTTCCATAAAAATAACGTTTCATCACAGCGGTACTTTGAAGAACAGCTATCAACAAATGTTAATTTGTGCTGATATATCAGTAGAATGAGAATGTTCGATAGTTCGGCATAAACTCAAAACTCGTAAAAAGAAGCAAACATTACCGAACGAAGTTAAGTGTGTATGAAGCAGAACAGAGTCGAGACCACATTGAATGGAGGATGAAACCGAAGCAAAATAAATACAGTCACAAATTTTATTTGAATACTTCATAATGACAGTTCCAGTGGAAAAGTTTTCAGTGTCTGTTGAAAACGCCGGAAAAAGGCACAACGAGAATTAGGTACCTAAGTAATCCTCAGTAACATTTTTTTTATCTGAATGCCCCTCACGAAACGAAATCCTGGGTACGTGCCTTAGTCCATCCAACTGGGCTTGCAAAAAGCTTGTATCTTCTTTATATTTTATGATACAGTTTGGAGACATCAGAAAATGATCATTTACACTTCCGGTGAAACTCTTCTTGAGTGCGATGGAAAATCGAGTATTTTATGAAAAAGAAAGAATTTCCATCCGGTTTTCGCAGGTAGTTTGATTGGAACTACTGTGCTTAACGATTCCACTGTTCACTCGTTAGAGTTGTAGTCACGTGACTACATTTTCTCGTTGCTTCGCCTACTAAGGTAAACAATTCCATCTGCTCAGAAGTGGCTGACAAATAACGAATGTTTACTCTCATTCAGTGTATTCGCTTTCCAAGCACTGTTGGGTAGTAGTCAGGCTAGCAATCAGTGACAATATAAGAGGTAAAAAGTGAAATAGATAAAGATTTTTACCTTATGGATCATTCAAGAGAACTTTAGGATTCGAAAAAAAATAAAACTAATGCGTCTGAATTGTAACATAGTATTCATGTGTAATAAATATTAAATACAAAAGTTTCTGGAAAACTAACTAGTTAAGGCTCGCGACACAAAACAACATTTTTCTAAGGAAAACCATAGACAGTAGCATTCCCCGAAAGATCAGTTACAGGTTTATTGCTGGACAAACGAATTGAGAAACCTTTTTTAACATCTATATTAGGATCAATATCAAAAATGCAATCCTGTAAAAGAAATTTACGTGATCAGCATAAAGGATGATTGTGGAATAATCGATAAAACGTACCGCTTCCGATCCATACAGTTGAACGTATGTTACCTCTTCGTACCCCACCGGACTAACTTCATATGAGAAAATCAGCGTCATATTGACTGGTTCCGATGCCGGTCCTTTTTTGGCGTGCAGCACATGCAGCTGGCTATCATCTAGGAGTAAATTGACAAATGCTGTGATCGAAAAATTACCAAAAGTTATCTTCTAATACGTTGTTGCCGTTTTCCCCATCCCAGGTTACATGTTGAATATACACTCGCCATGATGGCGGAAAGAAGCACACAATATATCACAAATTTCATTGTCGATGTTGAAACTTAAACGTTTTATCACTATACGTATTGCACCTTTATAACTAGCTGTTCATTAGAAGACTGACGTGATTCACACGGCGGTATTCTAATAAAACTGTTTGGCTAATGATACTTATCGACACTCATCATCGATAGATAAGATATGAATTTTGTACACGGAACCAAAACAGTACCAGATAATAAACGTTTTTGGCGGAAATTACTTAGTATTAAGCAATTTTACATCAGCGTGTACAATATAAACCCTATTATTCCTACTAGTTAAGAAAATTTTTACTGCATTCCTTGCGGCATGTACTTTCGTAGAATGAATTTTACAACGGGTTCGTATCACGTTCCGACAATTTATTACCTATTAATTTTTCCATCCAGTAAATGACCAAGAAAAAAACAATTTTCCTAGGTTCCTAGGCAGAAGCACGGTCAAAAATCAACTTGGCAATCGAATCGGCTGCAATAAATTTTCTCCACTTCGATAGAGTACCAAAATGCAGCGCCTCTGGAGCGTGCAGGGAACTTGGATCGAATTTCCGAAAGCCTTTCTTTCCTGCAGTGTCATACGCGAAGGTGGTCTCCATGAAACGGGTTTGATATTGGGTATTACTGCCCCACAAAGACGGAAGGAAAAACCCGTTCGGTCCAATCGAGATAAGCAGGTAAGTTACTTATACACACGCTACGTGCTTGGAAAATCTGAGGTTATAATTTCAGTCCCAGTTATGTCCCAGGATTTTGTCGGCACGAAAAACGGGATCGAAGGCTTGCCGCCGGAGCGCTTGTTCTTTATTTATTTTTTGTCCTTCCACCAGTGTTCCAACATGCGATGGATTCTTTTTTCCTGCTTGGCCTTCTATCGCCTTTTGCAGGCCCAGACCGACCATGTCTGGGGTTAACAGTTTTACACTCGATTGAGGAATAACCGAGCCTTTCTGAATGTAATCTGCTAAAGTTCGAGTTCCTTTAACAAAGCGCACTGTTGATGTTCATAACTAGATAAATTTATGACTTATGTAGAATAGAGTCTAAGCAGAGATGGAAATGCAGGTACCGTGTCAAAGGAAATTACCAACCTTGCTTTGTTCTAGTACTTCATTTTTCTCGAGTCAAGGACGAGTAACAAGTTATTCCATAAACACCTTTAGCAAATCATCTACCGGAAGTAATAAATCAACTGGTCAGTAGGATGGGCCGGCAAATCTAATGCGTTCAACCTTATATGGATGAGAATCCATGAAAAAAAGGCTAAGAAGGTAAGCTTCAATGAGCTTTTATGAGGCATTCGTCTAATTTATCTTTTATTTTTATGTTTTGACCGAATATAAGTAAGTTGATATTTAATTTATGATACGTAGATTGTAGCAACAGAGTTGACATAGGCGACTGACTGTACTTGAAGTCTAATATTTGATACGAGAAACGCAAAAAAATCATGTGCATTATGAAAAACAATTGTGCCGAGACAACTAAGAATCCCGCTACCCTAATCAGCTCTACATCTCCAGCAAAACACAACCCGTACTATTTCAGAAATCCGCTACAAATTGATTCGGATAGTTCAAACTGTATTTATTTAGAACAATAAATAATTAAAATGTTCTTTCAAGCAATTCCCTATTTATCCTCGTATCTAATAGTAGGCTCTGATTTACGAGCGAATAAATATTCGATCCAATTTCTAATTTGCACGCGGAAAGGCAACCAAGTAGGCATCGATTTAGTTGACTGTCAAATTTTGTTGTGCGATTTTACTTGGTGTGAAGAATGTGTTTGTTCAATTTTTAAGATCGGTAACGCATAATTCGAGATGGAAGGCTGAAAATTCAATAACGAACTTTATAGATGAATGAAGATTAGAAATTTGAGAAGTGCAGAAACCAATATAATGAGTGCCGGAGAGTTTATGAAACTGTGTCTTTTTCCAGTGAGTTTGGGCCGTACACACAAAATTTTTCCTTCGATGTTCAGTAATTATTTTTTCGTTCATGAGTTGTAAAACATTATTTTCACTGGATGATTTGTAAAATCGATCCAATTCACAGTTATTTGTCAATAAACTACCGGATTACGGTAAATCGTATAGCAATATTATGGAACTTTTGTTTTACTGACGTTAACTGTTAACTTTAAAGTGTCATTGATTTTACTCAATTCAGTAAAAAATTAGCCAATTTTCAGTGGATCAATTAAAAATAATAAAGAACTTCAGTAAACATTACTGACTGAGAATTATATCTGTCAAACTCAATCATTTTCGTAAGTGAAAAAGTAAAATTGATCGTGAAACGCTAAATTCGTTGTAATTCATGTAATTTCCTGATGGTAAGCAATTTTTTAATGCTGCCTATAGTATATTATTTCAGCTCTTTATCAAAATGGCTGGTGATCACATAGTTTTCGCTTCGAGGTAAAATAAATGATATTAATAATAACAATAATTTTCGTTTCTGTCAACGATGATTAATATGAATAATATTAACATAAATCATTATTGAATAATAAGTACATAATCCAGTTTTCATGAATAAATTAACTTGTTTGACGAAAATATTACATGAGTTATTTCTTAATTTATGTGTTTCACGGTTTTCAGTAAAATTTACCGAAAAACAGTGAAAATAACCGACATCCGTAAATAAGATTTGATGTGTATCTTTTTGCCTTCTCTATAGAATTGCTAGAAAAAAAAACCTTCGAACGGAGCCTTGGATATCCATAGTGCTATATACCATTCGACTCAGCTCGACGAGAACGGAAAATGTATGTGTGTGCACCTTTCAACGATCGTTTTTCGCGGTCAAGTTAAGTTGACACATGGTTGTGCAGAATCATGAATATCGTCTATGACATATGAAACCCAAACTGCGACATGTCAGGTGAATCTTTCTTTACGAATAAGAGTAAATAATGACTTAGGTGCAGGAAAACAAAGTATCTTGTCGATTTGATGAAACGCAAAAAGAAAATCCTTTTCCATTTCTGTATCGTACTTTAAATCATCGCAACCACAAATGATGGATTCGGTACTCACCGGAAAAGGAATCGTAACAATTTAATGACGCCTACCTGACGCCTGAGTACCAAGCAAACAGTAATGCAATCAAAGATAAACTCAAGCTTAAGAGTGGGCGGCCGGGGATATCGCCGGATCCATCGAAAAAAAGACCCTTCGAGTTTATCTTTGATACAATGTCTCTTTTGAATTATACTACCCCGTGCCTACGTAAGCTGTTCTTCGGTTTGTGGCGTCAAGAATCTGCGAATCACGATGAGGACAAACCACCAAATGGATTCCTGTCTCGTTATCTTCAACAAGACTCTTCAGTGATGTAGCACGAACCCGCCACGGCCAATAGCTATAGAAAACTAGACAAATACTCGGTTTTCCTCTAGTGCTGTAGGTTTGGTAGTCACGTCTGTCAACTCACACACACCGAGGGGCGACGCAAAGCGCGTTTACTTTTTTTTTAATGAGGCACGCGCTTGCCGGAAATGAGAGCAGAGCAAACAGCAAACAAAACAGAGAAACACTTCCTTTTCATATTTGAACGGTGTGCTAAGTGACTGGTGGTGGTGGCATTATTGTAGGCGTCCAGACAGCACTTTTGGCGAGACTCTACTGTTTTGCCTTGTTGCGGTGGATTATGTAAAATTACTGCTACCTCTCGACATTAGAATTAATTATCAGAGGGAAGCAACGAAACGGGATACGCTTCGACTGCAATGTGGATAAAATTTGTCTGACGTTTTGTTTTTGACTGCTGCTTATCGCAGTAGGCGTAAAATGAAATTATCTGGAAAATTCCACATTTTGTGTACATTATTGTATTACAATTTAAACAACAGGAACGGTTTCGAAAACAAGAAAACGAACAAGTGCAGTTTCGGTATGTATTGGCAAGGCTTTGTTTGACTTAAACAACAGTCTAGGCCAATTTTCGCTAGAATTAAGAAGGTAAATAACTAAATTCCTTACATGATCGTGAAACGATGCATATTCTGTTCACACTAACAATGGCTCCACTTCAGACTACAGCAAAAACAATTTACCATCCAGGCCAATTTATAATAGCACCACGTGCAAACGGTGAGCAGCAGAACGTCAGGCGAATGGGGGCACGATTCATGCAGAAATAATAACAATCGCACCGCCATATGGCTTCCCAGTAAGACACCAAACTTCCCCACCGTTGTGTGTCGCCTGCATATCGTGCCCAAGGCTTTGTCTATCCTTAGAGACGGACTTGCTGCTAGCGGAATGTCAAGCGATGACAAGGCCGGCGACGAAGTTTGCCGACAAGAATCCTCCGGGGACGGATGCCGACAAGTGAAATTTGTGCAAATTATTCCCACATTCAACCTGCCCATCCCCCCCCTCTGGATAAAAGGGAGCGCCAACACGGAGACAGCAGCGCCAAGTGATGCCCTCCGGTGGATGATACTTTCCGAAGAATGCAATTGACATGTGTAAACCTTGCTTCGCCTGACTGGTACGCTTCCGTGTTCCGAACCTATCCGAACGGAGCGGAATCGAACGAACAGCCTCCTGAGGCCCACTGAGTGTGTCATTCGCCTCGAGTGTATTGTTTTCGAAACATGAGAGCCCGGATAAAATATGGATCCCGACTGATGATGCCTGTTCTGGGTTTCAGGTTATGTGTGACTGCAGTGCGCCACACCGGCACAATACATCATCGACATCCTACGGTCCTACCTACGT
Source organism: Malaya genurostris (assembly GCF_030247185.1). Taxonomy (NCBI): domain Eukaryota; kingdom Metazoa; phylum Arthropoda; class Insecta; order Diptera; family Culicidae; genus Malaya; species Malaya genurostris. Next base: position 9,912,281 of record NC_080570.1, read on the forward strand.
GGGCTGACTTTTGACGAGCGGAGCGGATAAATTCACTATGCACGCAAACTTTTTTACTCGTGGAAGCTGCTGATTAAATCCGGCCGTACCGTTAGTCAGAGTTTAGCTGGAGTTATTTCTTTTTTATGCGGGGTTTTCCATAACCTAAAATGGCGCATAAAGGTAACTTCTGTAAAAATACCGCAGTGGAACAATGAACGCAGAAGATTAGTTTTTAACTTTTTCATCGTTGTGTGATGTAAAATACTAATTTTTTAACGGATTTTCTTTTCTTTTACTTTCTGCACCTTTGTACTAACGAGCACTGCTGTAAACAATTGGTGATGGTATGAAAAATGCATTCGTTGTTCAGAATAAAGGTGTATGACAGAGCTGTTTAGAATTTCATCCATTTGATGCTTATATTGAAACCGGACGGGGCTTACTAAAGGAGAAATGTGCATCTAGTTATGTTATTGCGAAATGGGCAGTTGGGTCGAATTGATCATGAAAACGTAGAACCGCACAAGAGATGGTTGATGAATTCGTTAGGACGATTATAAAACATATCGTAGAACTCGATGAAGAATATTTTGAGTAAATGATAACTGGAATCGATATTTTTATCTGATTATCGACTGATGACATGATGGGCGCAAGAAGTAAGCATATAAAAGCACCTAAGGTTTCTCCCTCTCTCTTTTCCCTTAACACATGAAATGAATATAGGTATTCGATAGAGTCTAAAGTTTTGAGCATTTATGTAAGACACCGGCAACACCTGCAATAATGTTGCAGACATTTGAAGGTGTTTCCATGCTAGCAGTATCCTGCCTCGAGCGAAGGTTTCGATTCACCAGAAAACTAGTGTATGTATTCAGGATGGTGTTTTTTTCTGGTTTCCTCTATCTTCCCACTCTTAATAGCCTGGAATAAGAGTTTACGCTACCAAGAATCTCCACAAACCGGTGCGAATGCAATTTCAAAAAGCATCACATTACATCATTCTCTCGTTGAATCTGCTCATGATGCAGCAGATATTTCTCTTCCATGGCATGCAGTATGTAGACAGCAAATGATTCGGAAAAGTACCAGCAAACACCCACCCAGCCCCTCTTTGTCTGTTTGGTAACTATTTTCCAGTCATGCAACTTGCCACGATACGGCTTCCTAACACTTGCCGACGTCAACTGACCCATTATGGAATCTATTTTAAATGTCAGACCTCGTTTTGCGGTGAACTAATTACTGCACGTCTAGGATTTACGGGTATTTTTAACATCTTTTTGTTTTTTAATTATAGAGGCTTTAACATCTTAGGTCATTCGCCTCTTCGGACTAGAAAATCTTTCTGACCCTATGTGCGGGGTTGGGAATCGAACCCAGGCGGGCTGCGTGAAAGGCATCGACTATCCCATCCAGTGCGGTAAAATTTCATTTTCAATCGAATAATATAAGATGAAAATGAAATATATGGCCACTGACCGTCAGCATATCCCTACTAATTCACTTGACTTTTGCTGCCATTTTCAAGTGAAGCTCCCGGAATTCATCGTCAGTTTAATAATCGTACCTAGTCATTTGAAGTTTTGCTTGCTCAGCTTCGAGTGCCAAGTAGTGTAGCTCCTTCATTGCCTTCGCTCTTGGTAGTAAGCAAGTTCGAACGAATAAAATTATAAATGGATTAAAGTACTAAAAATGAAAACTGAAGGAGGAAACAATTAATTTATGTGTGTTCTGTGATTGATATTTCAGCTGTCTGGTTTGTCTTTCATCTATTATCTTGAACCAATCCGAATGTTTACATGAACCTCATTTGAAGGCCGCTCTCACACTGTTGAAAGAGATATTTTGTTACTTCAAGAGATCAACTGACGGTGGGTAAACTGAGCCTCGATTGAAGAGAAACGAGTGATGAACTGAATGCTGCCCGTTCGGGCCGTCAGCAAACATTGTGTGTGTCAGAGAGTGAAGTGTACTGCATTAGAGAGATCGTCAATGTGTTCCACATTCAGTTTCAATTGAATTGAATGAAGTTTTACTGCACTGATCCCATCACGCTATACCCGTCCCCTGTTTTTTTTTTTTTTTTTTTTTTTAACATCTGAATCGTTGTTTGGTTATTAATTAATGATCGGAGGTTGCAATAACCGTGACTCAATTATAAATTGAATGAATATGACAGATAATTAATACTATCAAACTCACCTCCGGTATGTCGTCCGGTACCTTCCCCATCCAGGACAGGGACAGGATCGAGCAGTCGCATTTTGTGTTGGTGCTTTTTTCAAAGTGTAGATGCATGGCTCTAGCAGGATTTGGAACGACGCCGATCAGCCTGAGTATGCAAGGACGAAACTACACTCTCGTTTCTTCCTTCCTTTTCTAAGCCTCAACTGCACACTGCACACACCGAGATAGACATCGAGTTTCTCGCTTACGGTTCGGGTTGTAAATCATTTCTACTGGCGCTAGGACTCACTCAAATTTGCGTATCATTTCTGCTTACGATTTATGCTTGGTTGCACAACTTTTCCGAGCCTTTCATAGCCGTAAATCACCGTCACACAGTAAAACCACACAGCACAAGCACTATCTCGGGTTGTTTATCCAGTTACTTTGAATCCTCCTCTGTCCGCTAGCACCTGTTGATGGAGGGAAAATAAAGAAAATAGTTTATCATTTGAAAGCCACCTGGTTGACTCGCTCTGGTGAGCAGAATCGCGAGAAGGGAACAAATTCCCGTAAATTTATGTCGACAACGTGGCAGAAATTTTTCGTCAACGTTATTCGGTTTTGCCTAGAATTTGCTTTACCCTTTAAATTTCTTATACACAAGAATTGAAAAAGTTGAATTTATCGTTTATTTGAAGTCAGCATTTTCTTTGTTTGAAATCAATTTCAAAGCCAATTCGCGGCAATTGTATAATTCTCCAAAATGACATTCGATGAAATAACCCTTTCGGTAAAATGGCATTCGGCAAAACGGCCTCCAGTGTAACGACTTTTGATGACTTTTCAATCGATGTGTGTGTGTGTGTGTGTGGGTGGGTGGATGTGTATGTGTGTATGTATGTAACAAATATATGCGCACTGTTAAATTTCATTTGGATCTTACTTCCGGTTCCGGAGTTACATGGTAATATGTGAAAATTTGCGAAAAAGTGTGCATTCAATTTTCTCTGAAACAGCTCAACCGATTTCCACAAGCTAAGATTCAAATGAAAGGTTTTAGCGTTTCCTATGAATTTCTAGAACATTTTATTCAGATCCGACTTCCGGTTCCGGAATTAAAGCGTGATAAGTAGAAAATTACGAAATAGTATTTTTCTCAAACGATGGTTAAAAACAGGTAAAATCCCATAAAACTGTCTGATAAATTTTTCTAGTTGGCAGAGCTTGTTAGTTTGTGGGTATAAAAGCTAAATTTGGCCCTACTGATCCCCCCTTTTCCTGTTCCGGAAGCACCGAAGGTGGTGCAGAAAATCCTTAAAAATAGAACTCACTTCGATTTCTCTACTATGCTTGAACCGATTTTCACATATCTTAATTTGAATTAAAGCTCATAATATATTTAAACCTACTGTTAAATTTCATCCGGATCCAACTTCCGGTTCCGGAGTTACAGGGCGATGAGTGTCAAAGTTTTCAGATCGCCATATAGAAAGACAATATCGAAAAGAAATCGAAACGGTTACGGATGTCTGCTACTAATGTGTAATATTGGTAAAAGACGGTGCTGCGGTTGATAAAAATTTTAGCTATTTTATGATAAGTGCGACCGAGAGAATAAACGAATGTCAATGAATTCAAATTTATTGGAATATGAAATTTTCACATCCGGTAATGCAATAATACCGTGCCGGTGGTGTAATGATGTCAATAATAATAATAAAAGTAATAATCCTACTACATGTTCTATGCTGCTGATTCATTCTGTTTAGCTTGACCTACATATGCAAAAGTAACGGGAACGCAGGTTCGCTTCGTTTGTTAGAATTGATTTAATCGAAATAGAGCATGAGATAGTAAGTCCAGGTTTAACTAGGTTCAAAACTGTTCCAATTTTTAGGTCATATTTGTTGCTGGCAAACACATCAACTTCAGATATACCGGTCATCTGAATGTTTCGAAAGAATTGGAAATGGTGATTAAAAACTGCAAAAAGGTCTCACTGAATTTCCTTCAAGATGGCCAAATCGATTTTCACAAACTTATAGGTTCAAAGAAAAAGTTTTACAGTTTCATACATACTACAGGGTAAACAGGATTTTTGGAGTTTGTTAGATTAAGTCCGAACAAACTTTCCTATTTCTATTCAATGAACAGTTGTTTTTGTGAATTCCACAGTAGTATTTTTGCTATATTATCGAAGGATTTTATACATTCGAATAATTCGCTTCCCTTTGAAGTCATACATTGCATCTCCTAGTAATACATTTCGAGTTATTACTAGGAGATGCCGGATATATATAAGTGCCGGACCGAATTCATTCTCTGCGAGAATCAAACATTCAATTTCATTCGAATATATAGCAGATCCAATGGAATAAAGTATCTAACTTATTAGTGTAAAGCTTAAAGATATCATAGCCCTTCAATTGCGAAAAACTTGGCAGATTACTTCCATGGTTAAAAGCGCAAACATCAACAATGTCTCGTGGGTACAAATTCTATAGTTTTTATTATACATTGCAAATACTGTGAATACAAACAGAAAGCAAACAAATCCATCCATCCAAATAAATATTTCAACCTACCGAAAGTCCCCTGTCACTTTACACATCATTGAAGCTCCCAAGCCACCGATCGATTTTCATTAAAATCTACAAAAATCGCCAAAATCATCTTGACACCGAACTGTGAAACTGTGTAGACTGAATACATTAGTGATGAAAAGTGAATTTCTGCCGGAGTAACCCATCACCAACCTGGCATCGTCCCGTCGGTGTCGATGGTCCTGAACATCCTGCCATAAAAAGCCATGCACTTATGAAGCGACTGAAAATGAATGAAAATAACTACACACACACAGAGAGAGACCCGCCCGCGCGGGGACAGATGTGGCGGAAGCTGGCTGGCTGGTAATGACTACGGCGACTTTTATGTAAAGGACTGTCATCATAGACAAACACCGTTCAGATGTGCGGTGATGACGGGGGTCATTGAACTGGAACCCGTAAGAGTCGTCGGAGTGAAAGAAAAAAGTCAATATTATATAATTCAACTGTAAATGTTGATATACATACCAAATTGAGTGTACAAATCGATAGTAGACTTTGTAAGGATTCTTCGATGATTCCAACTAAATCGGGTTTCCAATTACAGCTCGAAGCTTTCAACGGAAATCCCCAAAACGAGCACAATTGACCGTCGAAAAGCAAAGGACAAACAGACCGATGGCGACAGCGCAAATCTTGTCAAAGGTCCAAGGTTTTTTTTTCTCTTGTGGCATCCGGAAGGATGTTTGCTCACTCCATAATCAGAGCATATTATCTATAGAGTGCGGTTCATACCGAAGATACGGAACCCATTAAACTAATATTTCGGCAGCATATTGAATACCAATTGGAAGAAGTTCCGCCTCGTTAGGGACTTTTCTTTCTTTGTATGTGTCTCGTGCAGCCCGTTCAGTTTTGACAAACAATTTAATTAAATTATTCAGGGCCTACTAGATAAAGGCGACATCCGTCTTCGGCTATGTTTTTTTTTTCATAGGGCTTATACGGGAAAATTATACCAACAGTCTTCTCCTCATCCGAGCCACCACATCGTTTTGCTTTATAATCGGCTTGCAATCAACGGATTTCAATGGAATTGGAACCAATATCTGCGGCCATAGAAAGCAAAAATATAGTTAAATTTATGGAGGAAATTAGTACCATTTCGGTTTAATCATTAGCATGAAAATTCGAAGTGAAGATTATCGTAAATACTGCTCTTCAGTTATGCCAGATTGGAACAGTATATAATCTGATAATTGTTTTAGTAGATTTTTTAACAAAAGTATCTAAAACAATTTTTTTCTAATTAAAACACGCTTATTTTAAATCAACTTTGTTTGGGAAGTTTATATGAGTTTGTCAACTGAATAACGGTTCTTTACAGCTGATACAATTTTCGTAGCACTTTATTTTTATCATTTATACCAAAGTCATATTCGTCCTATATTATTTCTACAAACTAGCGCTTGATAACTGCCTCAATCAACAACTGCAAATTAACTTTTGGGTGAATTCCTTTAGAAAATAAAAATCATGCTTCAAATCACTTGGCAGCTTCCCAAAATAATAACCTAAAGATTTCACTATTGCGATGCTCTATTTTGTCGACGCATTGTCTTGTAAACACTGAAGACGTTTCGAAGCGATTTCGGCCTTCAATAGCTTATATAATGCTTAGTAATACTTGCTGTTGAAGTTTTTTTTTTCTTTTTCGAGGTGCACTAAGGTCTTTTTTTCACGGGTTTTTATGCAATTTTTTACGCTGTTTTTTACGAATTTTTAAAGTTATCCGGATTTCTTGTTTTGTTTTATATATGTAAAAAAAACCTCCAGATGTGGTGTTATCCCGAAAAGTTTTTAAGTCAACTCTCAGGCACTTGATTTTTTTTTTTGAGATTACACCAGATCTTGACGTTTCATGCATTTCCGCGGATTTACTCTGTTACGCAGAATTCCGAAGTTACGCTTTTGGCATTAAAAATGCCTTACTCTTCGCTATACGGGGCCGGGTGTCAATAAAAAAGTTTCAAAAATAGCCGCGTAACCTTTTTTCGTCATAATTTTGAACGTTAATAACTCAGCCATTTGTTGATGGATTGATATAATTTAACAACCAATCGATTCGAAAACGTTTAACTTAAATATATATGGCAACGTCGTTTCAGTATTTCAATAGCATACTATTGAAAAAATGGTTAGAATCGACCTATGTTTTCATCCACCAATCCCAGTTGCACAAAATGACGTCAACTTCTTGTTCGGCATAGGAGGCTTTGCATAATATTTCTCGGTTAATTTTTCAAAAGGGCGTATAAGCAAGTGACAGTTTCTCTTTGTTTACTTTCACTTCTATTAATTACCAAGCGGTTTCCGCGTTTATCACTCAACTCTTTGCATGAAATGATACCCGAAACTTTCGACTTTCAAACAGAATAGTGATATCAAAGAAAATCTTTTTAATCACATCACAATAATCGAAAGAGAGAGTGATTAAAAATTAACCGAGATTTCTTTGCCTAGTTGATGTTAGACTGTGAATGAAACAAGTAGCTTGTCCAGTGAGCTGATGACTGGATTGTATATGCGATTACTTGCTGGATTGTCGCTTTTGCATTATGTGTTAGTGAAATTATCTGTTGTCTGCGCAACACCGTGTTCGCTTGAGTATCTTATATATCATCTAGCTATTGAAGAACCGAATTAGCGTGGTTACCGATTCTTTTGAAATATCCCATGTATTTAGCTTTTTCGCAATTGCTGCACATAGTGCTAATAAAAAATGTTTTTTTTTTCTAATTACTTTAGAATTCAAAATTACGACTTTAAATTAGGAGAAAATTTTATCAGTTTGGTTTATTAATAATTTTATTTTAAGCTTGTTATTAACACCAACACTTGACTTAAATGCTGTGACATTTACCGTCATGTTCGTGATAAAAATAGAGCTACTTTTCTAATCACTAGAACATGATTCTACCAGAAAAAAAATCAAATTTGGTCATCATGATCTTTCTCCTAGATGTAGTCTTGAGAATTTTAGAGATTAAATACAAGTAACTCAAAGCTTTATGTTTAGGATCGTCATATGTTCAACGAAGGTATTGAACTTCCCAAACTTTCCATTTTGATTATTGGTTTTGCATTATTGAACAGTTTATCATGAAACGATGATTATCCCGAACAAAAAACTTTTCTGCTTTAATCGATTTATTAACAAACAGTATTAAGAATTGTGAATACGATTTAAAATATTCAAAAAATTCAAAATACATTTGTTTATTTGTTTATTGAGTGAAAAGATGTTCGCATTTTAGTGGACGGAATCCACTGAGTGAATGAATGAAATGTTATTAAGGTAACACACATCGGCGACGATAAATATCAATGAAAGGTTGAATGAGATCCACGGTACTCTTTCAAATTGTCACTATTGGTACCATACAATTAGACACTATGAAGGATGTCACACCCAGCGGACAAGATCACGTTGCAATTCAATTGCAGTCTTCTATCCGTTTGCTAGTATACATACGATCCAGTTGACAAATGCCAACAGCTGAGCTGTCCAACTCACCGAACGCTGACACTGGGAGCAGTATTTATTACACATCTCTATTTATAAATGATCATGAACCTCCCGTTATGCCAATCGTGGCACACTACGATCGATTTGGTTTATTACACGATTCAGTGCTTTTGTTGTTGCTACGCGATGCTGCCAGCTCCGAGATGTTGGCAACGGTTCTATAAACATGACACATTATGAGGAGAAAACAGAAACAAAATCGTCGGCAAACTATGCCCAAATAGCACGAAAACCTCAAGCATGACAAACGGAAATCAGTTTGCATACGCAAACAGAGCAATAAAGGGAAATTCTAAAACGGCGACCTTGACTTTAGTTCTAAAAGTGAATATCTGCAATGTTGGTCGTTATGCAATGTTGGCTGGCAACGATAACTGGTTGAACTATGGGTAGGAAATAGACATGTTGACAAATTTTAAACCGGTGAAAAAAATCTGATTTCTGATCCACATATTCATCATACCTTACAGCAGCAGCATTTCCAACGTTTCTCCTACCAGCTGTCCCGTGCGAGTGGACAGTTGAACGAATTTTGGCATCCTTCCTATGCAGATAGGGGAGCAGTCGAATTATTGATAAGCCTGGCGACCGATGGAATTCCTCCCGGTCGAGAACTACAACTCATACAACTATATGTTCGCCGACTAATTTCCCTTGTGAATGAGGTGCTGAATGCCGCAATCAGTAAAATTTGAGCTCTCCTCGCCAGAAGTGTCCATATATTTTTAAAAATAATTCAATTTCGCGAAACAGATTTATCGCATTATTTTCTTTTCTGTTTTTTTCCTCGATTCGTCGTAGACTTGTTTTTCGCATCAAAACAGGGGCGCTGTTTCGGTTTTCTGTATCGGAACGCACGACGCACGCATACACTGATATCTACTTCAGAAGGAAAGTGGGCATACTAAAAATTATCACAATTATGTCATTCGGCTATGTTTAATCGGGATTTTTTAGCAATATAATTAAATTTCTTTACACACGCACACGATTCCCTGTTCAACCATGTCATTTCCAATCCTCAACTAGAATAACACCGAGTTTTCAACCACCTCTAGCAACACCGTTTCCCCAAATAGCAGAGCATTATTGATTTAATAACAATCTATTTGGGCTATATATAAACCATTAAGTACACATGGATGTTACTATTACATACTCTTTCCTATCAAATTCACTATATTTAGGAGTCTGAATGTTTGGCTGCGACACGGTCACTTTGAAAAATCACTAGAACCGAAATATGGCCTACAGAGTTTGGAACACAATTTTTCTTTCCGTCGGGATCAATGCGCACACAACTATCACTGATTGCTGGAAAACCCGTCCATATCCAAAGTAGTGGAAAGGCCAAATCGAGGTGGCCTGGGATTTATTAACCACTAGCTAAATGATACTACTCAGAACAGTCGCTTCTACTACTGGGTCTACTATTAAACTACGAGTGCTCCAAGAACTTGTTATAAGCTAAACGTCAAATCGGCAACTGCGAGAAAATTTTCACTGCTCAATGGGCTGACACACCACCCGACTGTATTTCCGCGACGATTGCCACTGTGTACGTGAGCGGCCATCGATTTTCCACCCGAAAATCCCCCCTTCGACCACGCTCAACCCCAATGGCAGCAGGAATGATAACAGTGTTCCTTGCGCGGTGGAAAACGGTCGCCCGTACTACTACTACCTTCATAATCGGTGGCGACGACAGTTTGTCGGTACTGTAATGTTGTGTAAAGGAATGGCATGAGGATCTGGGTGGGGTCGGAAAAACCATGTGCTGGAGCCGCTACTGTTAAACACACGCACACGCTTACTCCTAACGGTAGATCGACGTTGTCGAGTGTCCTGTGGAGGGTGTGACGACGGACGAGCGTGGGATGTGTGGTTTTCATACAAAACCAGCCGCTCAATAGTTTCATTGTCAGTTTATGGTTGGTGTCTTAGATACGGAACACTGGCGGCTCATTTACGGCAGTGTTGGAATAAAATTTTTAAACATTTACTCCACTTTAACTGCTGTAAAACCGTTTTTTGAATCAGTTTCGAATCTAGTTTCGAAGTCGTTGAACTGAAAATCAAGTCGGATTCGAACCTGATGGGTTTGTGATTCTCACAACCCCGTTACTAAGAGCAAACCCAACATAGTTTCGCGAAAAGTGTTTGCTCGATGAAACTATCCTGAGTCATTCTCAGTTTTCTCAAGTGGAAACAACTTTAAATAACGACCAATAAACTAATTGAGCATACGTATTTTTCCCTAAGATTTGAGAGAAAACCTCACTGATATGTTTATTGGGATAACTAATTGGAAGTGAGCACTTTCAAAATTCCTCTTTAAAATGGATGTAGACAGACCGTATAGTAGATAACCATAAACTAACTATACTAGATATCGTCCAACGTTCAAGATTATGATTTGGATTATACATGGAATTGTTTATTACGCTGATCAAATGGTACTTCAAATTTCATCATTAAGAAAAACAAAACGATCCAGTGTTTATTGACAATTCGCCGATAGAACAGAAATGAGGCTTTATTTTTCACGTACCCATGTGCTTATGAATTTGGTTGTCAAAATATTAAAATCAATAAAAAATGTTCACGAATCTACGAATATGGATAGTAGAACGGATCATTTGCGTAGCGTTCTTCCAAATCCTGCCAAACTTCCATACGTGCTTGATTTGGATGGTTTCCGGTTACTAAATCATGACCAATATCCAAGAAAGCCATATCATTCCCATTTATTGGCGACCAATGTATGTTTTGCAAATCAGCATCCGCCGTCGGTGTTGGGGTACCTTGCGTAGCAAAGTTTGTCCACATTCGAACCATACGCTGGCGAACTGTATGAGCATGGTTACTGGGAGGAATCGGGGAAATGGAAAGACGGGTTGTCGACCATATGTAGAACAACTCATCAGCATGCATTGCTCCCGGGAAGTCCGTTAGAAGGAATCTGCGTTTCATAAGATTCAAGGCACCATCAAAGCTGAACTGGTAATAATAAGTTGGTTGCGAGTTAGCCGCTGCAGTTAATTGAATGGTTTTGTCAATTGCGTATATAAACTGCTGATCCGTATGAAATTTGGTCCATTCGTGCATTATATCTGGACCAAGTGATTGGTCTTGCCAATAGAAATCACGGAAAACCTGACTAACCGAGAGAGCATCTGCTGAGCCAGCTTGAATGTTCCAAAAATGTGGAACAAAGAACTGTGGATTTTGAGTGTATTCATCCCAAACAGTTGAATCCAAGTTATGTTCGCGAACCATGAACAAGCTCTCTGCATCTGTATAACCAATTATAAATGGAACATGATTGAAATTTCCAGAGTGTAGCACTTCGATTGGACGCTGAGTGAAAAATGTGGCTTCCGGGGAGTTTACGGGTTCCGCACTCGGAACATATTCAAACGGTTTGAAGCCCCTTGGATGTGGAATATCTCGGATAGTTCTTTGAAGAGCTATGAAATCTCCTATAGGAGTATAACGTAAACGCCGTGTCAGTTCTTCGGATTCATGAGGATAACCAAAAGCATCTGCAATGTTCACAGCCATCTCTCGTGGGTTGTATTGAAATCCCCATGGAACTAACGCCGTTCCAGATTGTGCTATTGCCTTATGGAACAATCCTGTAGCCATTGGAGATAGAACCAGATAATGTACAGCTACTCCACCAGCGCTTTCTCCGAATATTGTCACATTGTCGGGATCACCACCGAAAGCAGCAATATTGTTTCGAACCCAACGCAAGGCTTCGACGCAATCTTTCATGCCCCAATTACCTTGAGCATGACTGTCTCCTGTGCTAAAAAACCCTAGAATCCCAATGCGATAGTTGAATGTAACGACTACAACATCCTCCGTTATTAGATGATCTGGGCCGTGCATATCGGAATCACCCGAACCAAGCACAAAAGCACCTCCATGAATCCAAACCATAACCGGGCGCAATCCTATCAGATTCTGCGTATGTACATTGATAAATAGACAATCTTCATTGCCCGTATAGTTACTTAGTACACTGATGGAAGGACAGTTTGAACCGTGTTCAGAAGTATCGCGAACGCCGTCCCAACCACCGTGGGGAACTGGATTGCGAAAACGTAAATCGCCTACCGGTGGTTCCGCGAACGGAATACCATTGAACTGGAAGTAACTACAGAACAAACCACAACTTGCCGTAACGCCCTGAACCTGCCCAACGGTGGTTGTGACAATGGGTCGCTCCTAGAAGAAGAAATATTTTTTCAATAAGTTTATCCGCATCAATTAAGTAAATTGAGTGAGCCATACCACGTCATCCGCAGTTAGACAGACAGCTATTAGTACACTCAGAAGAGCTATAACTTTGAACATTTTATTTATACTGAAGAATGTTCGTCATTGGGGGTACATTTAAATATAGCGACCTATCAATTGATTAGATAAGCAGCGTTGGCTAAGATTATTAGAATTGTTAGATTAGCTTAATAATGTGATTTAAGCGAGGAAAATTTACTACCTCACTTGAGTTTATGGAAACGACTATTTCAAAAACTGTTCTGATGAAAGGAAAAATGCCCAGTATCTTTTCACATTTGGATGCTAGTTGATGATGGTTAGAGGATATTTAGTGCTGAAAATCCATCTACGCGAAGGTTTTAAGCTCTATCATTACCAATCCTTATTCTTCTACTATCAAACAAAATGAGATGAATTTGAAACTTTTAGATAATAACACACCGTAGCTCTCCTCCTCCCTTATAAATTGACTCTCTTGCTTAACAGAAGAAATTTAACATAAGGAGGAGCGATTTTCGAGTGTTTCTTAAAAATGTTTATTGTCAAAAACAATTGAAGTGATCATCTAGAATAGTAGTTTTTTATGACTGAGCTTCACGAAGCGGAGAAAAGTCGGTGCCGAGGAGGTCGAATCGGCCTAATTTGAGACAACCTTAACACAGCTTTTTGGAATCGTTTGTACTAGCTTCGATGTCTGTTCTCTGTGATTTTGTATGGAAATCAAGTCAATTGAACGTAATGAGGTTAAATGTATTTTGCGAACGATTTTGTTAGAAATCCTACTCCTCGTCAAGCCAAATCGAAATGGTTGTTGAGTTGAATAACTGGCAGCCGTGCTGTCAAGGTTGAGGTACTTTCCTTTGTTTATGTTTGCCTATCTCACTACTACGAGTGATGCTATGGCTGTTTCTTATGATTGCTCAGCAGTCTTTATGTGAATGTAGAACTGATTTGTTTATCAAGTTTTTATTAGTTTCGGAAACAGACAACTAGAGGTAATCTGTTGAATGTGGTTCGGTAGTTAGATAAAGCCTATGAAGCTAAACGGTTGAAATACCGAGAGTGATCATTGAAGTGTAGCAATGAGACATCGACTTTAACGATTCAGATTACCTTTTACTAGAATTTGATATTCAAGAGCGGATTAAGTACTGTTGCAATCCGTCTCCTATCGCTGCTATCACCCACCAACCGAATTGTTATCAACCTAAGAAAAATAACTTATCAGCTTTTGATTCTATTTCTGTTCTGCACCACACGGGTTGGCAACTCAAGTTTTCCTCTTTGTTCATTCACAAACTCACAATGCTGTTGAAGACACACCTACAATTGGTCACAGGTCCAGTTGATCGAGTTTTCGCTGGAAAGGCACCCTGGCAGATAGTGGCCATAACGACTACCACAGTGCTGGGGGCAGTCTGGCTATGGGAACTGCTGAATGAGGATGAAAGTAAGTGAAAAAACAAATAGAATGTATTATAAGCAAAAATAATATCTCGAATTCCAATTTTTCTTTGTGCATTAAATCTGTTGCAGGCATCTATTCACGCCTCCGGCGTAAATTTTTCCAACTTGCTCGTAAAGTTCCCGCTGTGCAACGTAAAATCACAACAGAGATCAACCAAATCAATGACAGTTTTGTGCGAGATGCTTCGCAGTATGGAAAATTCACAACCGTACTGCCCAACGATGGCCTCCATCACGATCAAATCCTGCAGAAGGTCGACGACTACTTGTCGCTCGGACACTACAAGTGGAAGGAAGGGTTCATCTCTGGTGCAGTGTACTATTACGATCAGGATCTAGTTAAGCTTGTTACACAGGTTTATGGAAAGGCATCCTACACGAACCCACTGCATCCGGATGTTTTCCCCGGTATTTGTAAAATGGAAGCTGAGGTCGTACGAATGACAGCGACGCTTTTCAATGGCCCAAAAGAAGCTTGCGGCACGATGACCACCGGTGGTACCGAATCAATTATGATGGCCTGCAAAGCCTACCGGGACTACGGTCGTAGTGTCAAGGGCATCACGAAACCGAATATGGTGCTGTCTGTTACTGCACATACTGCTTTTGATAAATCCGCCAAGTACTTAGGCATATACACTCAAACGGTGCCGATTGCTATTGCCTCCACCAAAGTTGATGTTAAGAAGATGGAGCGTGCCATCAACAGTAACACGATTATGTTGGTTGGATCCGCTCCGAACTATCCTTACGGAACAATGGACGACATCGTAGCAATCGCAAAATTAGGCAAAAAATACAACATTCCAGTACATGTGGATGCTTGTCTAGGAGGTTTTCTGATTGTCTTTATGAGGCGAGCCGGCTATCCGGTACCACCGTTTGACTTCAGTGTGGATGGTGTGACCAGCATATCGGCAGATACTCACAAGGTAGAAAATTTCTGCTTTCCTACGAATTATTATCCCACCTAGTGATTTCATTCTAGTATGGATTCACACCAAAAGGTTCGTCGGTTATCCTGTACTCGGACAAAGTCTACCGACATCACCAATATACAGTTTCGACGGAATGGCCCGGCGGTGTCTACGGATCACCAACAGTGAATGGGTCTCGTGCCGGAGGTGTTATCGCAGCTACCTGGGCGACGATGATGAATTTTGGATTCGATGGATATGTTGAAACAACCAAACGCATTATCGATACTAGCCGATACATCGAGAATCAGTGAGTTTTCTGTTGGCTGCGATCAGTCACTGGACGACTAATTAAATACTTATTTCACAGGCTTCGTAAGATCGATAATATATTCATTTTTGGAACACCCGCCACTAGTGTCATCGCTATCGGATCGAAAGATTTCGATATTTTCCGTCTTTCGGCTGAACTGAATTCACTTGGGTGGAATCTGAATTCTCTTCAGTTCCCCTCCGGGTAAGTCACATAAACTTACGGTACTTTAGGCAGGAATCAATCAATTTCATCTCACTCCAATAGAATTCACATCTGCGTGACATACATGCATACGCAGGATGGCATAGCCGACAAATTCATCAACGACGTTCGATCGAAGGTTGCGCTCATCATGAGAAACCCTGAGAAACCAGTAGAAGGTAAAATGGCAATTTACGGCGTGGCTCAAACTGTACCAGATCGGGAGATTGTAGGTGAATTTACCAAGTGCTTTATCGATTCGATGTACTATACGGTGGAAGAAACAGATTAAAGTGTTGTTGTGATATTTAAGTGTACTTTTGTTAGCTGTCTAAATATACACCACAAAGAAGACAAAAAGTGAGTTTCAGAAAGAAAATAAAAGAGTCGAACCCGCCAAGTTTGTTCAATGAACGAATTTGCACTGTTAATTGAACTATCCTGCAAATAAAGAATGTACCGTTTAAAATCCGCACATATAAAATTTATTCCTAAAATTCGAGTTATCCGATTATTACTAAATTTTCAGTTAGTTAAAATTAGTTTCGGCATTATTCATTTAATTTTGTATTAGAAAGTTCTTTTTCTCAACTGCCTCGTATTCTTTTATTGGGAGCAGTTCCGGAGTGTTTGTGGGGTTCAGATCTTTTGGCACGAAATCGACATTATTTTCTATCCAAGTACATCCTTCGTCTAGTGGCATGATGCAAAATTCAACCAGAAAATCGTCGTACCCTCGTGACCCTTCAGGTGAGGAAGAAGCCATTTTTCGAGACACTCTTCTAGGTACAACATTCATAGAGTTTACGGTAACGAAAGATGTACTCGATTTTCGGCAGGTTCAAATCGCTTCCTTAATCAAGAAGTTCTCGGGAAACTTTCGAATCTTCGCTTCCGACCAACAGACGTTCTTCGAACCAATTTATGATACCATTTATCGTGAAATCCGCGATTCCCCGAAATCGTCATTCTTAGAGTACTCGTGAAAAAACTTTTCCGCGCTCGCACCGTACCGTCGTCGACATTTTAAAAACTGTTACGCTCTTTAGCGGTCATCAAATGGTCACACGTCATCACATGCCTGCTGTAGTTGCCCGGTGGTGGTGACACATTCTGTTCGCATTTCTTCGAGTTTCCGTCACCTGAGAACTTATTGTCAGTCAGAGTACGATAGTTTCGTCACCGGGAGCTATCTGAGTAGATGCGATCATACGATCTAATGTAGAGCTACCTTCTCCTGTAGATCTACCAACGAAAAATGGAAGAACCCGTTAATCACAAAATTGCAATATTGCAATTGTTGATTCGTTTACTTGGCAGTTTCAACAAAAAAGTTCTTAATTCAATTTTTTCATAACCAAATATTTGAAAAATTTGTTTCTTTCACATTCTGTCAATTTAAGATCTAAAACGACATCACAGTTACACCATCTCGTGACGGAAAAGGATACTAATTCTCCATTGTTCAGTTCAGTAAAAGTTATATAAGTTGGTGATACCCGAAAATCGCTTTGAAACGACTATTTTAATCAGAACAAAAAATAAAAATACCGAGCCATTCTTAAGAAGATACCATTGATTATTTTTACGTTTCGTCTTTGACTAATCAGTGCACTGCCCATACTCGCATATCAATCCCATATCGATTTTCGCCAGTTTTTAGTTAGCTTGAGGAATGAAATCCATCCTCAATATACTCTCAGAAATTGCAATAAAAGTTGAGGGTTTGTACAGTAAAATGTGAAAAAATATCAACTCATGTCTGTCCCATATGGAAAGTACCCGCATATCAGTCCCATTCAGTGCAAATTTCAATAATTTCATTAGTTGCAATATTGGAATAGCAAAGGTGTATTACCGATATTTCATGTAATAATACCATGATTTAGCATTAGGTAGCACAATAAATCAAAAAATTCGGAAATAAAATTTTGATCGTCTTTTTCTCGACATGTCGATTTTCCACATGGGACTGATATGCAAGTATGGGCAGTGCAGAGCAGTTCAAATTAAACTCCTTAGTGCTAAACTCGGCAGTTCAATTTGAACCACTAAGCAGACGGAAAGTTTCTGCTACTTACAGAATTTGGCTAACCCCTGAATGACCAAACCTGTATCGGCCAGAAATAGTTGAAAACACGTTTTCGTTCGGCACGTCAGAAAAGATATTGCAATCCGTTGCAAAACAAAAAGTGTTCTAGTAGCAGAAATTTTACGTCTGCTTAGCGGTTCAAATTAAACTGCCGAGTTTAGCACTAAGCAGTTCAATTTGAACTGCTCTGCACTGATGAGTCAAAGACGAAACGTAAAAATAAAAATAATAAAAACGGTTATGTGTCCTAGCACAAAATTTGGCTAACCCCTAAATGAGATACCATTGAATTTACAGGACTATTCGGTAGTTGTTTGCCAGTTGAACAAAATTTGTATTACCTAACGCTCAGTTTTCAATTGAACTACCGAACGGTTAGCTGTTAATAATTCGGTTCAAAATTACCGAATTCTGCAAAATAACAAAAGTGTGTGTGATGTTCATTTTGATAGAGAGCTGAAATATGAACTTCAGGTTGCATTTAGAGTTTTTATACTAAATATCTTGCTTACCATCAGGAAATTGCAGGAATTATAACGAATTGAGTGTTTCACGTACGATTTTCTCGAGGCCAGGTTATGATTTTACTTTTTCAATTCGGAAAATAAATCAATTTGACAGATATGATTCTCACCGAAGTAGTCAGTAATGTTCACTGAAGTTCTTCTTAATGATTAATTGTTTCACTAAAATTTGGCTATTTTTTTACTTAATTAGGAAAAAGGAATGACATATCAAAGTTAACCAGGGTTTGGATGAATGAAGCAGTGAAGATGAGTATACATGCTTCACGGTGTATGATATTCATGAATATACCTGCTTTATGAACCATGTCGCTTTTGAGGAAGCGTGAGCCTTGTTGCTTTATTGAAGTGGCTGTTCATGCACGAGAATAGAAGAGAGCGAACAATATTCACCCCTACTACTGTTTCTCCTTCTCTCGGTAAAAGAGAAGCTCTAGCCCCATAATTCACTGCAAGCAAATTAGCTTCACGGTGCAAGATAGTGATGAAGATTGAATATTCAGTTTTCGCTAGCAGACTGATGACTGGCTCTCAACTGTCGCATGTTTCTTCGAGGTCCGAACGCGATTCACATTTGTTTATACAGAATTGCACATACAGGTGTGCACTGCCACCGCTCGAGCGTTTATTAGAGTAAAGGTTTTGCTGTAATGGTAACATGTGTTTCTTACAGCTCTCGAAGCTTATAGCAATACACAATGAAAATTCAATGAAAAAATGTTCAACGCGGAATACTGATTAAAAGACTTATTTTTCATCCTACTGGTTGATTACCTATCATGCACTACTACGATTAAACCCAATTAAACACTATTCAGCAGGAATTTGATTTACACAAGTAACAAGAGTTCAGGAGCTAGTTTCTCACTAACAGCCAGCAAACGAAGCGTTTGTTTGTTTGCAGTATTTGGTGAGATCACCAGATCGCCATTGCGAATTGCTTCGCTCCTGTTACTTCTGTTTATAATATTCAAGTATAACTAAGAATTCTTACCCTCTACTAACTTGACACGAGTTGAATAAGTGATATGCAACAGTTTTCGTGGCATAAAGTCATCATTAACAGCCGTTCGCGTCGGAGAGCCAGTCATCAGCCTGTTAGCGAAAACTGAGTATATAATCTTCATCACTTACTAGCCCCGTGAAGATCGTTAGCTTGCAATGAAGTGTTTGTGAGAAGAACGACGTTCAGGACCACGAGAGAGCAAACTATATTCACGGCTACTGTGCTTCATGAAGACTCTAATACCAGCACACTATACCATCTGTGCATATGTGGAATATATTTGCTTCCACCAGCGTTTTGTTTGTGTGGTTCTTTTTGGCTGGAAAGGCGTCCTCTTTGTGAGCGGTGGAATTGTTCGCTCACAATGCAATGGAAACTATATATTCATTCACCGGTGAATGAATATTCCAAACCCTGAAGTTAACAGATCATGTCAATAAAATTAAGCGAATATTCCGCAATATTTTTATTGAATTTACCGAAATCCAGATGACTGTCAATTGGATCAATTATCCATAACCACAAAAATACTTACTGAGCATCGAAAAAGCAATTTGGTGTGTACTGTACGCTATCGTCAACTATTATCAAGAGGCCCTCGGCAAGTTAGAGCTTAAGCAATATGCCTTTAAACTTATTTTATGAAAAATAAACTATTATCAATTATTGATTTGCAACTATAATATTAGTATAAATCATCTAGCAATAATAAAAAATTTAACGTGGACGAAAATTTTACATGAGTTGTTTTATTTTAATTTACGTGTCCCTAAATATCACGGATCCCAGTGAAATTTACCGAAAAACAGTAATTGTTCATATATTTACGGATTATTTGTAAATTTCGTCTAACGTCAGCAATGAATGACGAACAAGTCAGTATAATTTTGACAGGAAGATGCACGGAGAAACTTTACCGATAGTTCATTTAATGAAACTTTTACTGAATAGTCAGCTGTTTGAAAGTCAGTAAAATTTTACCGACATCCGTAAATATGATTTGCTGTGTATAGTGATGATAATTCACTGAAAATGGGTGAAACTTTTACTGAGTTCGGTAAAAAAATGACATTTCAGAGTTTACAGACCGTGTCAGTAAATGTATCATAACTTTTACGTTGGATTTGCCGTTATTCGACAGCTGATTTCGGCATATTTGTTGTTTACTGGCAAGTTCAGCAATATATCTTGCCAAGCTATGGTAACAAAATGTGCTTTACTGAGATATCAGAGTTTTACTCCAACGAATTTCTAAAAAGAGCATATGAATTACTGAATTATCAGTAAAATTTCGTGTTGCCAATCTTATTCGGCATTTGATTATGCCGAGCTCGAGAATCGGTTTTCATCTGTCACGACGCCATCTTGATGAGATCGAAATTGCAACTTCAAAATCATTGCTGATTGCAACGTAACAGTCAGTAATGTAATCGTTTCACGGTTTACCATGTTTATTGCACTAAAAAATTACAGATTTTTCGGTCGATTCTCTCACAATAACTTGTCGATTTACCTAAAATACAGCAAACAATGTTTTGGGACATCCAGTGGAACTAATTTTCACAATTTGAGAGTCACGATGAGTACCAGAAGATCGCAGTGTTTGTGTCCTAAAATGCGAGGAGCACAGCGTAATAGGTGTACTTTCAAATGGCTGGTGCTAACATACCGGTGTCAGATGATTGGATTTAGATGTTAATTGAAGGGAAAGTCACACGAAGTGTGATGGGCTGGTAACCAACCTATAGTTCCACAACAAAGTGAATTGTTTTGTAATATTGAGGCAAGCAGTCAAGTGGGTTGCAGTAGTGAGCCCATCAGTTCCAAAGTATAGCAAATATAAATCTCAGACTAATTTTTGGGAGAAACAAAACCAGCCTGGACATCTGTTTTCTATTGCTCTAATCAGTACTCCCTCGTATTTGAGCAGCTCACGTGGTAGATTATCATGGTCAACGGCTTTGCTTTTCCTCAGCCTATTAAAGTTCTCTCCTATCTCCGATAAGCTATAGGTGCCGAGCAACTGTTGTCAGCTAATTGTGCATATCACCATAAGACCTGTTGCATCTACGTTTAATTTGGGTGACAAAAAAATTCATGTTCAACTGGCGCCATACTTATCTGTAACAATTTTCGTTTGCACTCGTGCGGTGCCACAGATTTCTTGCCCATGCTGCATTTTACTCTTCCACCACACGTTGTACCTTCAACCATTTTCTGCCAACTTCTCTAATCCGTAATATCTTCAACCCGAGTTTCTTTTCGAGGTACGTCTGATTCATCTTGCTTTCTCTAGGTGAAGTTTCAATAGGTATTGACAGAAAGAAGAAATAAGTAAATGACGGATTTTTATCCAAACGAGCGAAAAATTCGTTCTATTTTTATTGAACACTATTCTATAGCACATTCGATTCTATCACAAAAACGGATTTACTGCATATGAAGTCTGTAGGTCACGCCACAGCTGTAGCCGCTCGTTAGCTGCAGCATCGATCACCAGCAAATCATGTCCGATGTCTAGTTTAGCCAATCCTAGCGAGGACTGCTGAATGCTTGGCCAGATCACATTTTGCAGCTGAGAATCTTCGCTGGGAGTAGGATTTCTGAAATAGAGTACACACATTTTAATAAGCGTCGTACATCCCGATCTTATCATCCATCGTAACAAACCCGGATTTAGCAAAGTTCGTCCACATCCGCACAAGTCGATTGCTGACTACCAAAGCGTGACTGGTGGAGGCAACTGTTATTCCCATATGTTTAGCAATCTCAAACATGTACGGCAGCTCATCGATGTGCGTTGCTCCCGGATGGTTAATATTTAGTTCTTTCTTGTACAAATTCAGATCGCCATCGTACGAGAACTGATAATAGTAGACCGGTGCCGAACCGGTGGCATGCACTTTCGCAGTATAATCGGTCGGAAATACAAACATATGATCACCGTAATATTCTGCCCATTCGAAGTCTACCGAACTATCGATTGGTTTACCAAGAAAATAATGCTGCTGAAAGGCGGAGCTGATCCTAGAAGAAGCAGACGAACCTTCTGCGGTATTCCAAAAAAAGGGCACTAGGAAATGAGGATTTGCGTTGAACTGTTCCAACACAGCATCATCGAAGTTTTGTTGAAGCTTTGTGAAATATGATCCTTCTAGATCGGTATAACCTAGCATAAATGGAATTTTATGAGAACGTGCTTCCATCAGGCGCAATGGATTGTCAACTATTGCTCGTTCCTCGGGTGAACCGAGTGGTTCCAATGATGGTGAGAAATCCAGAGGCCGTAGATTTCTTGGTACGGGTGTGGTAGACAAAATTTCTTGCAAAGGAACAAAACTGTTCCCTGGTTGGCTCCTGAGCTCCTCGACATACTTGGCACTATCGTTGGATAATCCAAACGCATTTGCGATCCTATCTGCAAATATTCGCGGATTCCATTGATAAGCGAATGGAGCTAGGGCCGTTCCACTTTGAGCAATGGCCTTGTGAAACAATCCTTCCGCTAATTCGGACAAGTATAAAAAGTGAATCAGCGAACCTCCGGCCGAGCTTCCGAAAATAGTTACATCATTTGGATCACCTCCGAACACTTGTATGTTCGCTTTTACCCATCGAAGTGCTTGGATGCAATCCTTCAATCCCCAGTTTCCTTGAGCATACTGGTCTCCGGTGCTGAGAAAACCCAACGCTCCTAGGCGGTAGTTTACGGTTACTATCACAACTGATTCTTTCACTAACTTTTGGGGGTCGAATGACTCAACATTTCCCGATCCAGCACGGTATGCACCTCCGTGGAACCAAACCATTACCGGGTGTGATCCGATCATGTTTTCGCTATACACATTCAAAAACAGACAATCCTCGTCCCCCATGACGTTTCCGGGTCCTGTACTGAACTGTGGACACACTGCACCATGTTGACTGCCATCTCTGACATCATCCCAGACCGGGTGGGGAACCGGATTTCGAAAACGGAGCTCTCCAACTGGTGGCAGTGCATAAGGTATACCTTTGAACGAATAATACGTACAATATAAACCACACGACTCTACAGTGCCTCGAATTGAACCGGACGGTGTTTCAACTACCGGATCATTTTGGCCAAACACCAACGAAGCATATACCGTGATAATAAGAGCAAATAGGCTCATTGTAATATACGATACAGTTACGTCGCAAAAGTTCTTTGATCACTGTGTCGCTTTGGAAAAACGTTTTATAAATTCCGAAATATCCGGTTTCTGTCATAAAATCAAATTGATTAGATTGGCTATCAATTGGCTATTGATAATCGAACTTTCGCTTGAATTATGCTAAATTTGGAATTAAACTCAACTAACGTAAGCCAGTGTGACTTAGTCTGGAAGCTGAACCTGAAAACCCATTCCAGGTTTTTTTTACTGATCATTATTTTGGCTAGTTTCTACTCGGGTATTCGTGTTACATGTTCAGCATACTGCAGTTGGCTGCCTTTTGTCTGTTTCGTGATGATTTGCCTGAAGTGAAGCGCAAAATAATTCTCTCGAACTCAGTATACCTTTTCAACTCACGACTAATGTCTTTTTTTATTGTCTTGTATCGTATTATATTCAGTGATCTCATTGAAAGATCATCAATAATACAAATATTGACAAAAAATCAAAAATAAAAATTTTATCGCTACACCTTCCAGTGTGAGTCAGAAATAAAAAGAGAGTTCTGCAGTCTGCTTCAAATCAAATATCACTACGAATGCATCAGGGAACACGGATGTCAAGTTCATGCTATGCAATGCTATGTGAAGATTCGTATACTGCCCACCAGATAGGACAAGGAAATTAACTCCCCTAAAACCAGGTTTCCTCTAACACCCTACGACGCAGAGATGCCAGGTCATTTTTTCAAAAATCTGTGATAAAACTCAAAACCTGTCTGTGAAAATCTGTGACCGTTTTCCGTACCATTTCAGCTGATCGAATTCAATTTAGTGAGCAAAATCATTAAATTTAAAAAACTTTTGACTTTCAAATCGTTAAAAGGTGGGGTAATTGAAAATTTTCCTACCGATTTGACAGCTCTTGCTGAATGTATCATCTCTAAACATGCAGCGCCTCTACATTTCATTGCAGCGTCGTTGTGCCAATTTGTCACTTTCGCCGTTACATTGTAGATTCCATTCCATCAGAATTCTCGGTTGATTTTTCATTAGGGCGTATAAGCAAATGACAGTTTCTCTTTATTCACTCTCTCTTTCGATTATTGTGATGTGATTAAACAGATTTTCTTTGATATCACTATTCTGTTTGAAATTCGAAAGTTTCAGGTATCATTTCATGCAAAGAGTTGAGTGATAAACGTGGAAACCGCTTGTTAATTAATAGAAGAGAAAGTAAACAAAGAGAAACTGTCACTTGCTCATACGCCCTTCTGAAAAATTAACCGAGAAGTGGGTTTTAATGAAGACTACAATTTTTGTTTAATGAAACATGGTTTTATCGATACGAGACCAGAAGACCAGATATGCCAGGTTCACAGAATAATCTGTGTTTCACAGATTCTCAATATGATGCACAAATTAAAAAAAAAGACAGATTTTCACCGATTTCCGACATCTATTACAAAGCCTCTAAAAGTCTTCAAGTTGCTAGGAATCTTTGGAAATGGCAATTGGACCAGAGATGTCAGGTCTGCAGATCTGCAGATTTTTTATGAAGTGCTGCGGACATTTTTTGTGGCAAACTTTTGAAAATCGAGTTTTTCGTAGACTTTTGTCTAAAAATTCATAGACTTTTCAATTGGCCGTGCTGTTTTTTGCTCGCCAAACCAGTTTTGTGTGCGTCATATGAAAGTCCGTTTTGAACTTCCCTTTGCTTATAGTTCTTCGACTACACGGCTATTGGAACGCGTAATCCACGAAAGAGGACACCATAATCCCGTCCACCAGTAAGAGAAAAGAGCACTTTCCGAGTAAATGGAATAAAAATCGTTTTCAGTAGGACTGCATAGTTTTTCTCTCTATGAGAAAGCAAACCTCAAAGTCACCCTTGCTTACGGTACCTATATCTGCAATAAAAGCATTAATAGATTTTGAATTGAAACACGTGTAGACTTTGGAAGACTGGGGAGGTAAGACGTTGGTCGTTGTACTGCGAAGTACAAATCCGGATGTTATCCGAACGTGACGTACAGTCTGCTAATGAAAGCTAACACATTTTATATAGGATCCTGAACCTGTGATATTTTGCGAATTCATTGTACACATGATAGTTCATGGTCCATGGTCGTTTTACGGACTACCCGCATGTAAAAGTACCATTTTATGAGTGTAATAAACTATTTCATCTATATTCCAAATCATATTCTTGAACGTTTGACGATATCTAGTACAGTTAGTATATAGTATTCGTTTAAGCAGCTGGTAAAAATAGTGTACGGAACATTATTCAAGGGTTTCGTTTCGAGTACCCGTTTTATGCTAAAAGCATAAAACTATTTGAATTTTTTGTTCGCTTCGTCTACGACTTGTCAGTGCAAAGCAGTTTTCAATTTGAATTGTTTTGCACTGACAAGAGTCGTAGACGAAACGCAAGGAAAAAAATATTAAGTGATATTCTTTATATCAAATTAAACTGAAATTGTGAGGAAATACACACGTATTAGCTATGTTTCTGCCAAGTTTAATAAACCAACTTTGCAAAAACATGACTAATATGTGTACATCTACTCACCTAGGGTAAATGTCCACACTTTGAACTGAACACTAATACAATCAAATTCAGTGCAACACTTCCACCACATTTCTTACACAGTTTTGTTCACTCTCTTCAAATTCTTGATGTTTTTGATTAACTTGGCTTCTTGCCACTGCCGTTGATGCCGATCTTTATGTACTTGCTTGCTCAATTTACCGCATCCACAGATCGGCTGCCTCACCAAGGCTTTCTTCTTCTGGAACTTCTCGAGAACGTCCAGGCGGGACTTGCCGATGGAAAACTTCTAGGATAGCTTTTAAGCATCGTCCATTACAATGCTTTTCGGCAACACCAATCACTCGCAGTTCAGCTTCCTGGCGCGGGACTTGGCTATCGTACTGCTTTGATTAGATCGTTTGCTTACCCTAAAAACATGAATGGTGCTTGAAATAATCCCTCATCTTCATTGTATTCATAGGGTTACATTTCTGTCAGTTCGCCGCGGGGTCGTCTGGGTATCCTTGTACGATTTTACCAGGGACAGGGACGAAATTTCGATTCTAAATTATTTCACGATCCACCTGTGGGATAGACCTGGATTTTCCACAACCACGCACCATATTTTCTGTTGAGACACATCTTACTTCGAAGCCATTTCGATAACCTCTTGACAGATTATTACGAAATTTTGCATATGTAAAAATTACACTCTTAACAAGTTCTGCTTTCATTCAGTAAAAACCATTCAAGCGAAGAGGTTGTGTTTCGATTGTACTGGCTCGTGAGTTAACGGCTGCTACCGAGACAATTCTAAGCTTCAGGTAGTTAAACTGCCCATAGCAAACGCAATATTCGGGGCGTTTCCCGACTGGAAAGCTAGCAACGAAGGCCATCCCGTTCATACGCACAGAGGTGTAGAAACACAGAGGTGCGAGAGCATAGAAGTGACGAGTCACAGAGGTGCCATCGCATAAAGGTGCGAAGACGAAGGGGTGCAAAGGCACAAAGGTGCTAAAGCAACCCAGTGCTGATCTACCAGGTACCAGAATTTGTACGCTGCGTAGGATCAAAAGAGACGGCATATATCGCGAGGTGCTACACTGCAAGCATCGCATTTGATCGCCACCAAGAGCAAAAGCACTATACCTGGGGTCAGGTACAGGCAGCACAGCAAGTGCAGTGGTGTTCACAACGACGGCAGAGCAACTGAGATAGCAGTAAACGACAGAAGACTGCCAATTGGAAACAGCAGAAGACTGCCAATTGGAAATCGTTGGAAGAGCTTCACGTCGTTCTTCACGATAAAGGAACAGAGACATCAGCTACAAGGTAGATTTAATTTAATTAATTTTTATTTCTTATATCTGAAATTTTACTAAACATAAGTTTTTATTTTGGTATTATTAATTTACAAAAAAATTTAATGTAATGGATGATCTCATGGAAGATCATCCGAATCCGATTCCGGATACTAGTAAGAGTTTAAATACTCCGAGGGCTAAACATTATCCACAGGGTACCACTGGGCCATGGATAGTCTATCTTCGAAAAAAAGAAAAGATTTTAAATTTGATGCAAATTACCAAGGATTTGACATCACATTTCTCTGAAGTTAAAGAAATATGTAAAGTTAATAGAGATAAAATTCGAGTTGTTGTCAATGACTTGAAACAGGCGAACGAAATTGTAACCTGTAAATTATTTTCTGTTGAATATCGAGTTTACATTCCATCGAAGGAGGTGGAAATTGACGGTGTTGTGACTGAAGCAAGTCTGACGGCCGATGATTTACTTAAAAATGGAGTTGGTCGTTTTAAAAACTCCATGCTTGAGGGAGTTAAGATACTCGAGTGCAAGCAATTGTACTCAGCATCTATTGTCGATGGAAAAAAGTCGTATCGTCCCTCAGATTCGTTTCGTGTAACATTTGCCGGATCTGCGTTGCCTAGCCATGTCTATATCGATAAAATTCGTCTTCCTGTTCGGCTTTTCGTACCGCATGTTATGAATTGCACGAACTGTAAAAAATTCGGGCATACAGCTACTTACTGTAGTAATAAGTCCAAATGTATCAAATGTCAAGGGCCTCATAAGGATAATCTTTGCGATAAAGATGTTGAAAAATGTGTTTATTGTGGGGAGAGACCTCATGATGATCTTTCAGTATGCGCTGCATTTAAGTTGCGTAAAGACAAAATGAAGCTTTCTTTAAAAGCACGGTCTAAGCGCACATATGCAGAAATGCTTAAAACGGTCATACATGTCTCCCCCTTGGAAACCGAAAACGGTTTTTCAAATCTTATGGAGCCAGAGGAATCTGACTCCGACGGAAATAGTGAAGATACCTCGTTTGTCACTCCTCAAGGGTCTGTTAAGAGGAGATTAACAAACCACAAAATACCTAAAAAGACACCTAAAATTACATCTTCAAAAAAAGATCCCCGTGTTAAAGCTAAAAAGCCAAATTTAAAACCAAAAACTGTGCCTCCTGGTTTGTCAAATTCACAAACCAATCCAGAAACTAGCTCAAGAAAAGACAATAATCCAGTGGGCTCCGTTTCACATTCACCAACAGGATTACTTAAGTTTTCGGAAATTGTAGAATGGATTTTCGCAGCATTCAATATTTCTGAACCTCTAAAGACTATCATAACGGCATTCCTTCCAATAGCTAGAACTTTTTTGAAACAGTTATCAGCTCAATGGCCAGTTCTTTCAGGTTTTGTATCATTTGATGGATAATTTATCATCCGCCGCAAATGATTCAATCACTGTTCTGCAGTGGAATTGTCGAAGCATCATGCCAAAACTTGATTCATTTAAAGTTTTGTTGCATAGTCAAAAATGTGATGTCTTTACTTTGTGCGAAACATGGCTTACATCAAACATAGCCTTAAATTTTAATGACTTTAACATTATACGTCTCGATAGAGACTCTCCGTATGGTGGAGTGCTTTTAGGAATTAAGAAATGTTATTCCTTTTATAGATTAAATATTCCTTCGACTTCTAGTATAGAAGTTGTTGCTTGTCAAATAAACATTAAAGGAAAGTACATTTGCATTGCTTCAGTATATATTCCTCCAAGAGCTCAAGTTGGACAACGACAGCTTAATGAAATTGTCGAAGCCCTTCCTGCTCCACGTTTGATTTTAGGAGATTTCAATTCGCACGGAATGATGTGGGGTTCCGTTTACAATGATAGCAGATCATCCTTAATATATAATATTTGCGACAATTTTAGCATGACGGTACTAAATATGGGTAGCATGACACGGATCCCAAGACCTCCTGCACGTCCAAGTGCATTAGATTTATCTCTTTGCTCGACTTCAATTCGACTAGATTGCACCTGGAAAGTATTTCCTGATTTACACGGTAGCGATCATTTACCAATCATCATCTCAATTAGCAGTAACAAAGGCATTGCTAATTCAGTTAATATTCCATATGATTTGACAAAAAATATTGACTGGATGAAATACCAAAGTAATATTTCAAGTGCCTTAACTTCAATGGAAGAGCTCCCCCCACTTGAAGAATATGACTTCCTCGTTTGTGCGATTCTGGAGGCCGCAGAACAAGCCCAAACCAAACGATTTCTTGGTCCATCGTCTAACAGAAGGCCTCCAAACCCTTGGTGGGACAAAGAGTGCTCAGATGCTAAGCACGCGAAACAAAATGCCTTCAAGACGTTTTTAAAACGAGGAGGAGGAACTCCTCAGAATTTTGAAAAATTCTTGACTTTAGAAACCAAGTACAAGAGCATACTTCGGGCCAAGAAATGTAGCTATTGGAGACATTTTGTCGAAGGTTTGTCAAGAGAAACCTCAATGAGCACTCTTTGGAATACGGCCAGACGAATGAGGAATCGTAACGTAGAAAATGAGAGTGAGGAATACTCGAACCGATGGATATTTGATTTTGCGAGGAAAGTTTGTCCAGATTCTGTTCCTACGCATAGCATTATTAGGGAATCTTTTTCAAATAATGGTTCCATTGATAGCCCCTTTTCAATGATGGAATTTTCAATAGCACTCATGTCTTGTAACAATAACGCTCCTGGGTTGGACAGAATTAAATTCAACTTGGTGAAGAATCTGCCCGACCTCGCAAAAAGACGTTTGTTGGAATTGTTCAACAAGCTTCTTGAGCAAAATATTGTTCCACCTGACTGGAGGCAAGTGAAAGTTATTGCCATTCAAAAGCCGGGGAAACCAGCTTCCAATCACAACTCATATAGACCCATCGCGATGTTGTCCTGCATCAGAAAATTGTTCGAAAAAATTATTCTACGACGTCTCGACACTTGGGTCGAGACGAACGGTTTGTTGTCAGATACTCAGTTTGGCTTCCGTAGAAATAAAGGGACGAATGATTGCCTTGCATTACTTTCGTCTGACATCCAAATTGCCTTCGCTCAAAAGCAACAAATGGCATCTATATTTTTAGACATTAAAGGAGCATTTGATTCAGTTTCCATTGATGTTCTTTCAGACAAGCTTCACCAACATGGACTCCCAGCGGTTATAAATAATTATTTGCACAACCTTTTGTCAGAGAAACGCATGCATTTTTCACATGGCGATTTGGTAACATTCAGAATTAGCTACATGGGTCTACCGCAAGGCTCTTGCCTCAGTCCGCTCCTCTATAATTTTTACGTGAATGACATTGACAGCTGTCTAGTATCCCCATGTACACTAAGACAATTGGCAGATGATAGCGTAGTTTCAGTTGCTGGACCCAAAGCTATTGATCTGCAAAAACCATTGCAAGATAGCTTAGATAACTTGTCCGTTTGGGCTGTCCATCTGGGTATCGAATTCTCTGCGGAGAAAACAGAGCTGGTCGTCTTTTCAAGAAAGCATGATCCCGCGCAGCTTCAGCTTCATATGATGGGAAGAATGATCCAACAGGTTTTGACTTTCAAATACCTCGGGGTGTGGTTTGATTCCAAATGCACGTGGGGAGGACACATTAGGTTTCTGATAACAAAATGCCAACAAAGAGTAAATTTTCTTCGAACAATAACCGGATCTTGGTGGGGTGCTCATCCGGAAGATCTAATAAAATTGTATCAGACAACGATACTTTCAGTGATGGAATATGGATGCGTTTGCTTTCGTTCCGCTGCAAACTCTCATTTTATCAAATTAGAGCGAATTCAATATCGTTGTTTGCGAATTGCTTTAGGCTGCATGCATTCGACACATACAATGAGTCTTGAAGTTCTGGCGGGAGTTCTTCCATTGAAGGATCGTTTTTGGGAGCTTTCGTCGCGACTGCTAATAAGATGCGAGGTACTGAATCCCCTAGTTATTAATAACTTCGAAAGGCTAGTTGAGCTTCAATCTCAAACAAGATTCATGACTGTATATTTTAACCATATGTCACAGGAAATCAACCCTTCAAGATATATTCCTATCCGTGTCAGCCTCCTAAATGTCCCTGACTCAACTTTATTTTTCGACACATCCATGCAGCGCGAAGTGCGTGGAATTTCGGAACACCTACGCTCGTTGGAAATCCCAAAAATATTTACAAGTAAATTCAGGCATATCGACTCTGAGAAAATGTTTTACACGGACGGATCGCGAATTGAAGAAGCGACAGGGTTTGGTATGTTCAACAATAATGTTTCGGTCTCCTTTAGGCTTCAAGAACCTGCATCTGTTTATATAGCAGAGTTAGCAGCAGTTCATTATAGTTTGAGTATAATCGTCACATTATCTCCAAACCATTATTTTCTTTTCACAGATAGTCTGAGTGCAATTGAAGCCATTCGCTCAAAGGCTGCTGGCAAAAACGAACCTTTTTTCTTGGGCAAAATAAAACAGTGCCTGAACGTCATATTGAATAATAATTATCAAATCACAATAGTTTGGGTCCCGGCTCATTGCTCCATTCCAGGCAATGAAAGAGCCGATATTTTAGCCAAACGTGGTGCTATTGAGGGTGAAATTTATGAGAGACCAATTGCTTTCAATGAATTCTATAGCGCGTCTCGCCAAAGAACACTTGCCAGCTGGCAAGCTTCTTGGGATAAAGATGATCTGGGTCGGTGGATGCACTCAATTATTCCTAAAATATCGACAAAGGCATGGTTCAGGGGATTGGATGTGAGTAGAGATTTCATTCGTGTGATGTCCAGACTCATGTCCAATCACTACACGTTAGATGCACATCTCCTTCGAATTGGACTTTCCGAGACTAATCATTGTGCTTGTGGCGAAGGTTACCGCGATATTGACCATGTTGTTTGGACATGCGTGGAGTATCGTGATGTCAGATCTCGACTAATAAATTCCTTGCGTACCCAAGGTAGACTATCCAATGTCCCAGTTCGCGACATTCTTGCTTGTCGTGACGTTCCTTACATGAAACTTATTTATTATTTCATTAAGTCCATTGGAGTTCCAATTTAAATTTTATTTTATGTTAGATTGTTTTCTCTTCCATGAGTTCAACCAATAGCCAGCTATCTTATATTAAATAAAAGTGATGAACTGATACAAACAAACCTGAAATAGTTATAAGATCATGTACAAAATAAATGTATTTTATTTAATGTAATTTATAATAGCAACTCGCTTGATAAAAACAGTGTTTAGATTAACTAATGAATACCAACATACTAATAGGACATTCGAAATGTATTAGGTTTAAAGTACTATGTATTGTAGATGCCACGGCGAAGAAAAACTTATGTATATTGCCTATGAAATAAACGTATTTATGAAAAAAAAGTTCTGCTTAAAATTTCAGGTAATAGGTAGTAATTTTTACCTATCCAATAAAAAGTTATACACAAAATAAGTAAGGCATTTTTTCGAGTACAGTGTTTATTAACTATAATATTAGGTTTCTATTCTGAATTTAATATTTGATTAGATTCTTGCGAAAAAATTTTTCGCGCAGTTTCCCACATTATCGAAATGACGGAATGAGCAATGAAATCTTACTCGACTGCATGATTTTTTAGTGCTCGATCGGTTCAGTGCTAGAATTTTCGCCTGAGTTGACTGCTCGATCAACCTGATTGACAGTGACATTTTAAATGTCATTGAATATTCGCTCATTTTATGAATGTGTTAGTGTGAAATTTATGCGACTTAAGCCATTTCACTACACTCCAGCTAGAGGAATGGATGATGCTGACTAAGGTAGGCCGTTTTGTTAATTTCCAGCGAATTTCAATAGTTTATGTTGGGATTCTAAGAAGAACTGGTTATTTACTAGTTCTGTATATCCGAAAAACATGAAAATTTAAACTTGTATATTCATTTATATAATGTTTTCGTTTAAAAATAAACTGAAAATCAGCACGAAAACCTGCAAAATCAGGAAAGAAGAAGAAGAAGACGAATTGACAATTCAGTCCGCATCTTCTCACTCAATTCCGAATGATTTCCGAATCAACCGGTTGTAGGCGAACCGGTTCATTCGGAATCGGTTGTTGCACTGGAGTTGGAATTGATCCGGAATCCATTATGATTTTCACATGAAATTCCGAATGAAAATTTCTCGCCGATTCGGAATTGATTCGGAATCCATTCGGATCTGATAATGTGGGTTGTTCCTCGCAGTACAGATATGCAAATAAGCCCCGTATATGAAAACCAGTGATGCCACGTTTAATCATTTATCTCTGAATTTACAGATTTCTGCAGATATTGAAGAATTTCACTTATTAGCATATGTGAAATAGACATTTATGAAGTTTTAATCTTTAGAGCACTTTTATTTTTGCTCGCTTAAAAGCGACTTTACTAGTTACTTCGACATTATTTTTCTCTGTGTGTAGGTTTTACAAGATGATATCACAAATAAGCTGTTTTTCAAAGAAGTAAACGAATCGATTTTCTCTCTCCTACGAATAAATGCTTCAAAATCAAACAATTTTGCCTGAAAATTCGGATTCTACAAAATCTCAATCTTAGTAATACAAAGAACTATAAAGGGAAAAACTTTCATTCCGTTTGTTTACGTTAGTTTCGCCCTAAGTGTTCCCACAGACTAACAGACAGGACACTCAAATTAGATTCTTCAATCATTTTAACGGTCATTTCGAATATTCCTTTATTTGGGACAGTGCTCACATGTGTCATGATGGCGCCACGTTACCCTATCAAAAACATCCTGTCTGTCATCTAGACTGTGTTTATTTTTTTCATTTATCAAGAGAGTTGCCATTCACACAGAACTACCTGTAATGTATTGATTTGTATACGTCCATGCGAATTTCATGCAGGATACAGATTTAATACATATTGCCAAAACTATATACATAATTGTGCCTACTCCTCATCCTCCAACGCAATACAAAATCGAACCCGTTTTGTTACAATATTGACTTGCTTCTGGCCTGCCGCCACTTAATTTCGGGTGAAAACTACCAACACAATAAAAAAAAGTCTAGATGAACAACGCTGAGTCAAATAAATGGTTACCTTCCAACATCGCGAAAAAGTTGAATATATTATCAACGTAATCCAATAATTTATTGCGACTATTCATTTTCAAATATTTGGATGAAATCAGGCATCCCTGCAAGCAGCTGATCGGAGTTGACAAACAAGGGGAAACCAACTAGTAAAAAAACTTTTACATAACACAAGGGGTGTACAGATAGTAAATAGTTCGCGCAGTACAATATAGGTGGAACTAGTGCATCACGAAAAATTATTTTTATAAGAATTTACTCATACTGTCATGTCTGTTAGTCTGTGGTGTTCCATGCCAGCAAACAGGGGCGATACTTCAATTGCTCGAAAGGAAGGGCGACACTATTTACTTTCATTTAGGAGTTGTGCTAGGGCGCATAACCGTTTTTATTATTTTGCATGCAGAAAAAATCGGGAGCGAAGTTCACTGTGCACCTATGGTGTGTAGACTGTCATGCGATATCTTAATCACTCATAATTGTACGAAAATTCACTCCCTTATAACGTTCAGTGTCAAACCCATTGATTCCTAAACATACATTATCAACTTAAAGCGCATACAGAAAGTGATATTTCATCGTTATGTGCTTCGATAGTGGAGGCAAGACAATGTATTCATTTATGTTGAAGCACGTGGTTCATAAACAAGACAACAAAATATGTATAAAGTAACATGATTCTATCAGTTGATGTATAGGAAATGGCAGTTCAACTGACGTCGCTCGGCAACATCGCTACGCTGGACTGTCCAGCGAATTGCAGATTAGTGCTGCAGCGACAATATTTAAACTCGGCAGTTTAGCACTAAGCAGTTCAATTAGAACTGCTCTGCACTGATGAGTCAAAGATGAAACGTAAAAATATTGTTTATTTTCGTTATTTTAGATGGTTTCCGAACTTTCTACTACGGGAAATAGTAAATGAGACGATAAAGTTACCCACAGGCACGAGGGTGTAGTAGCTACATAATTCACAAAGGGAGTATAGAAGTAAACAAATCGAAAAAAGGGTGAAACTCTTTTTATGTTGATTTATTCATTGGATATAGAACAAAATTGGGAAAAAATGCATACCTTTTAAAGATAAACCAACAGTTCATCGATTTATTGAAAATTGATCTGATAATATAGGATAATTTCTAAATGGGAATTGAAACCAAAGTCGAAACATCCATCGATGTTTTTCTACATTTATTGTCAATGTTAAATTCGCCCTTATTTGAAGAACAACTGAAGTAAAACAAATTCAGGCCAAAATTCACATATTTAGGGCAGTAGTGTTCTAGTTCTAGATGCATAATCTTATTCGTGTTTCAAAAATACAAAAAAATAAAACGGCATCGTAGACCAGTGTTAAATTTGACAGAAGAACTGGTCGAATAAATAAAACTAGAACGGTTTGCTGGGGATACATTTGTTCCAGTTTCTGCTCTATTACAGATCTTCCATATAGAACTTCTAGCTGCTGAATTTGCTCTTATGCGTTTAATTTCGAAGAATGAATTGCATTCATTTCTGCATTGCCATCTGGTGGACGATGCTCATACAAACGGGTTAGCAGCGTAAGAATTCTGCAAATTATGCCACATCAATAAACTTGCGGAAGATTTGGTATCCGTAATTAATAGATCACGGCCTATGTCCATTAGGGTCACGTCATTTAGTCCCTCTTGAATACTTGGCCAGTTAACATTTTGCAGTATGGTGTCATCGCCTGGACTTGGAACTCTAGAAGAATACAGATATAATTTACTGTCCGATCGATTCCGACCTGCACACAAGGAACTCACCCGTATTTCGCGAAATTCGTCCACATTCGTACGACACGGTTACTCACCGTTAGAGCATGGCTATCGGCCGCAATGGAAATTCCCATTTGTGTTGCTATTTCGAACATATACGGTAGCTCCTCGCAGTGAACTGCTCCAGGGTGAGTGATCATCAATAATTTTTTGTACAAATTTAGATCCCCGTCATAGGAAAACTGGTAGTAATACACTGGTGCTTGACCTCTTGCATGGACTTGGGCAGTATAATCGGTTGGGAACCTGAATATGTGATCTCCGTAGTATTGGTCCCATTCGAAGTCCACTGAACTATCGATTGGTTTATCGTTGAAGTAGTACTGTTGAAAAGCGGAAATGACACTGAGTGAAGATGAAGAACCGTTTTCAATGTTCCAGAAGAAAGGTATCAATAGTTGAGGTTGAGAATTGAACTGTTCCCATACTGTTTGATCGATGAGTTGTTCAAGGGTTGTGAAAAATGATCCTTCCAGATCATTGTAACCAATCATGAAGGGAACGTAGTGGGTTCGAGTTTCCATAAGATGCTTCGGTTTATCGGTTAACGCTCTTGCCTCTGGAGAGTTGCTTGGCTCAACTGATGGTGAAAAGTCCAATGGACGCAGGTAGCGTGGAACTGGAATGGCGGGTAAGTTTTCTTGCCACGGAATAAAACTGTTAGCTGGAAGATTTCTGAGTTCATCAACATAAACGGCGCTATCATTTGATAATCCGAAGGCTGCCGCTAACCGATCTGCATAAAAACTTGGATTAGATTGAAAGGCGAATGGCATCAATGCATTTCCACTTTGGGCGATTGCCTTGTGGAACAGTCCATCTGCCAGCTCGGATAAATATAGATAATGTACCAATGAAGCTCCAGCAGAGTTTCCAAAAATAGTTACATTGTCTGGATCCCCTCCAAAAGAAGCAATGTTTCTCTTAATCCATCGAAGGGCCTCTATGCAGTCCTTCAATCCCCAGTTCCCTTGAGCATACTGATCAGCAGTACTCAGAAATCCAAGCGCACCTAATCTGTAGTTCACGGTCACCACAGTAATACCTTCTCTAATCAGTTTCTGCGGATCGAATGGTTCAAAATCACCGGCCCCAGCACTGAATGCTCCTCCGTGGATCCAAAACATCACCGGATGTAGCCCAATTACATTTTCACTATACACATTCAAAAACAAGCAATCTTCATCTCCTATGATTTCTTCAAGGTTTGTCCCAACCTGCAGACATTTTGCACCATGCTGACTACCATCTCGGACATCACTCCAATCTGGATGAGCGACTGGATTCCTGAAACGAAGTGCACCAACCGGTGGCAGTGCATAAGGGATACCTTTGAATGAGTAGTATGTGCAAAACATACCACATGACTCAACTGTACCCTGTATTTTCCCCGACGGGCTACTGATTATTGGTCCATCTTCAGCAAATACAACAGACGGGACTATTAGGACAACCAGAGCAAAGAAACTGACCATTTCTGCTATCTAAGCGGGACTGTTTCAAAACAGCGAACATTCGAAGTAACCCCTGCTGATAGGTTTTGATTGGATTTGACTGATAAGATAAACCATAAGTTCCCAAAATACCCTAATAACTTTATTGATTAATTGACACCATACAAAGATTTATTGATACGGATAATAGAATGGGTTGTTGGCGTACCGTTCTTCTAGATCCTTCCATACATCGAGACGTTCGTGATTGGGACGGCTTCCGGTTACAAGATCGTGTCCTATATCCAGATAGGCCAGGTCATCTCCAGACACTGGAGCCCAATTTATGTTCTGGAGGTCCGTGTCGGAATTGGGCGTTGGATTACCTCTGATGGCAAAGTTTGTCCAGAGCCTAACCATGCGTTGACGAACGGTGAGCGCATGGTTCCCGGGCAAAACGGGTGAAATTGGAGCATTTGTAATTGACCACAAGTAGGGAAGTTCGTCGGCGTGCGCCGCTCCAGGGTAATCAGAGAGCCGCAGCAAACCTTTCAGTAGGTTCAAATCGCCGTCGAAACTAAACTGATAATAGTAGGTTGGTTGTGTGTTGGCCTTTGCGGTCAACGCAACTGTTTTGTCGATAGGGTAGATAAACTGTTGCTCGCTGTGGAATTGGCACCACTCGACCATAATGTCCGGTGTAAGAGCTTGATCCTGCCAATAATGATCACGGAATGCTTGGCTAACTGCACTGGTTCCTTCAGTTCCAACCGGAATGTTCCAATAATGGGGTACGAAGAACTGAGGATTTCTAGTAAATTCATTCCATACTGTTGAGTCGATAAAATGTTCTCGGACCATGAACAGACTTTCGATGCTGTTATAACCGATGATTATGGGGACATGATTGAATGTTCCAGCACGTAAGATTTCTATCGGACGTTGTGTTAGGAAGGTGGGTTCTGGAGAATCCGTTGGTTCCGCACTTGGAACGAATTCGAATGGTTTGAAACCTCTTGGAATTGGAATATCCGACGGCATTCGCTGAAGATCAACAAAGTTAGCAATCGGAGTGCTACGTAAACGACGCGTCAACTCTTCAGAATCGTGTGGGTACCCAAAGATATCTGCGATATTGCGAGACAATTCAGCTACATTGTATTGAAATCCCCAGGGAACCAAGGCAGTTCCAGATTGAGCGATAGCACGATGAAACAATCCGGTGGCCATCGGAGACAATACCAAATAATGTACAGCAGCTCCCCCAGCACTCTCACCAAAGATGGTTACGTCGTTCGGGTTACCTCCGAATGCAGCAATATTGTCGCGAACCCAACGAAGAGCTTCCACGCAATCCTTCATTCCCCAGTTTCCTTGAGCATGCGAGTCTCCGGTGCTAAAATATCCTAGAATCCCCAGACGGTAGTTGAAAGACACGACGACCACGTTTTCTTGCACAAGGAAATCCGGGCCGTAAACTCTGGAGCCACCCGATCCCGCGATAAAAGCGCCTCCATGAATCCACACCATGACCGGCAGAGATCCAATAATATTCTGCGTGTAAACATTGATGAATAGGCAATCTTCGTCTCCAGAATACTCGCTGAGAACACTCAACGATGGACAGTTTTCCCCATGGTCGCTCGCATTGCGAACACCCGTCCAACCGCCATGTGGCACTGGATTACGGAAACGTAGATCACCAACCGGTGGTTCGGCGTACGGAATTCCGTTGAACTGGAAGTAACTGCAGAATAGACCACAGCTAGCCGTGATACCCTGAACCTGGCCCCCAGTCGTTTCTACTATTGGGCGATTCTGAAACAGAATTGGTCTATTTAACGAATGATTGCAACAGACTTTGAAAATACGTTTGAACTTTTTTCTACACAATATTTTTTCTTGGGTTGGTAGTTCAATGAATAGGGTGCTCGTCTTACAAGCCAGTCATTGTATGGTCCAGCCTTAACCTCAATTGGATTGCCGCACTAACCATGCAATGGGTCTATAGGGGTCTGTTGAAACCGAATGGTCAAATGTTTTGTCATACGTCAAGTTTGTTTATTTTTTCAGTGCTAAACCCGGACAAAACGAAACCTTGACTGCAACAACCATGATCGGTTGATCGGAAATATGTGTGCTGCAAGAGTCGGTATATTTTTAACATTCAAACCTGATAAAACCGCTGCGCCATGTTTTGGAACACCCGTCGAACGATCGCAACAAGAGCTAAGCCGGGTATAAATAAACGGTATAAATTTAAAAAATATATTGGAACGTGATCCGACGTTGGATTGTTTAAAACACGAGACCTGTACGGAAACAACATCGAAGGATTTCGAAGCACAAACTACACACTCTTGCAGGATTTTTTTTTCGCCTGGGACATACACTGAACAACATTCGTACTGAAAACTGCAAGTCCGATTTTTGTACTTGAAACTTGAAACTGCACTGAAAAATAATTCAACCGGTTTCCAAAATAGCTTTCACTAATGTAACTTCTGAATTCTACTTTCTGTTAATCTTATAAGTCGATACTCATAGATTGTTCGATCTACCAGCAACGAATTTAGATATCATTGCTTCGGCCATGAGAACAGATCGACCCTAAGGAACACTTTCATAGATTTGATTAGATGGAAAGCATGGAAAAACTGAGATGAAGGTGAGGTTTGGTTAGCTTACCGCATCCTGAGCAAGTCCAGCGGAAATCCTCAGTACTACGATAGTTAAGAGCGCGAGCATGTTCAGCAAATTGAAAAGAATTGTGGCATTGGAGTAGAGTTTTATAACAAAAATTGATTTTTTTTATTCGTCGATAACTCGAGATAAACATTGGCTACCAAATCATTGGTTCGAGTAGATTTGTTATCTTTTTTAATGGCTGTCGAACCAAAGTACATTTCACGATTAAGTTCATGTAGAGTTGGTTATTTACGACGCTTTCGATCGCAATTGATAACTAGTCCACAAAATATGACACGGAATTTCTTGAAGAGCTACTACATAATGTTTTTATTATTCGATATATATTCCTGCCACGATATATGTTCTTCAGATCATTTGATAACGTCCAATGGTAACGATCGGGTACGGGTACTAGAAATTACTTACACGACCATATCTATTCTACACCTAGCAAAGATGTGTTTTTCCATTGATCGTGGCATGTTTTCCAATTGGTTGTGTTTAATATATTTTCTTCATGTGTTCAACACATCTTTCTCAAATAGATATTTGTATGCGGGGTATTTACATAAGAAGCACTAGATTTGAAAAATCGTTGATATCTATATGTAAAACAAAAAGACATTAATGGAAAATTTATATAGAATCTGGCGTCATAAGCATGTCTTATCATTTTGTAGTAGATGTCAAATTAATGTACCATGAACACGCAGAGAAAAAAATTGTAAATATAACCAAATTTGGGTTTCACGCAACGATTTTTTTTGTTAAAATAGTGACAAAAGAAAATCTAGTTTGATATAAATAATATTGCTGCTTGAAACTACAAAACATTATGATCAATTTTACTCAGTGTGTTAGTTGGTTTCAAACGACATTTTGGTAAAAGCATCAAATATTTCACTTGTGCGTTCCTGTCAATTTCTTGACAAACAATTTCACAGTGATTTCAATTTGAAAAATTTGTTACGAATGAGCGAACCTTCGATAAAGTTAAGAATTGTTGCGCTTTAAATTCACAAACTTTTTAGTTGAAATAAATTACCTTAAATTTAGCTATTTTAACTAACGCTTTTGTTTGTTGAAATCATACATTTTTGTTTGTTTTTAAAAATAAAATGATTTCTTTCAAACTAATTTACAAGGTTATATTTAAAACTACTTTTATTTCGATTTTATTGGTTTAAAAATTTCTAGAAAACAATTATT
Organism: Malaya genurostris; assembly: GCF_030247185.1. Classification (NCBI taxonomy): domain Eukaryota; kingdom Metazoa; phylum Arthropoda; class Insecta; order Diptera; family Culicidae; genus Malaya; species Malaya genurostris. The sequence continues at coordinate 9,953,637 of NC_080570.1, forward strand.
TTTAATTTTGAAAATTTTTAAGACGTTTCGTCATTCCCGTTGCTACACGATCGAATTATTCACATACCATTGTATGTAATTGTAAAGCCCTGTTTCTTAATTTTTGTAGCATCCAAACGATTCGGTGCTCCATCAGTCCGACCAAAACAGAGAACCTGCATCAAATATTTTTGGTAAAGAAAATGTGTTATGTAATGTTATGCAAATTTTTGAAATAAACTTTATCATCAATACATACTCTTGTACCCTTAGGACATGGAAGAAGCAGATCAATTTTTACTTATGAAACGCGGACAAACTTCTTCCGTGGGAGACAATAATGTCAATAATGGTGTATACGCGCGAGAAAAACTTGTTCTGGTTTATTTGAAATAAAACTAACGCGGTTCATTTGAGTAAATTTAGTTGTATCATTACACGAATAATACCATAGATAAATTGAACCAAGTTTTTTCTAGATGTGAAAGTATAGCAGGATTGAGTCAACGAGAACATTGCCGATAACATTAACTCAACTTTGGTTGACATGTAAAAAATTGTTAGTTTATTTCAACAATAAATTCAGTCGGAACAATTATATTTATGGTTTGGTTGGACCATAATTTTGATTCAAATCAAACAGAGATCATTGTTTTTGTTGAAGGGAGAAATTGGTTTGAAACAATCATATTCTAGCTTGAAATGAATGTAAATCAAATTTAAAAAACTACTAACTGTTTTGTTATTTTAAACATGCTCATTTTCTCTGCGTGAACTTCATTCGAAATGCATAGTTTTTACATTCATTTTATAGTATAAATAAAATTAATACCAATTCTATGTATATCACATATAGTCACAGTTTATGTGATTTTGTATCAGAGTAAGAGCAAACCGTTCAACCGATTTCTCGGTATTTATACCAGGCCGTTGGCAAGGATAAGGCGCTCAAGCAAGTGCTATCGTAGCCAACATCTGGGGCATTTGGTGGGCAATCAGAGCGCTCAGAGTATGGTAAACGAACATTCGAGCATTTTAAATCGAGTAAAATCTTAATTTCCTTATCGTAGTGATGATATTCTGATCGATAATTTGTGGGGAAGTTCGGCAAAGGGTACTGAATAAACAAGTAGTTTGTAATATCCAATTTTTTGTGAGCCATTATTCTTCATTGTTTTGGTTTTTGCAGAATGATGCTGGCCACAGTTACCTGACGTCATAGTGACATCTATACATTACTGATCATACAGACAAAAACAGACCTGGCAAAGCTGCAAACCGTTGTGAACTCTATCGTCACACGAAAAAAAGGCCTAACTAACTGCAAGTGACAGTTTCTCATTGGTTACTTTCTTTTTTACGAATTATCGGATTGATTTTATATTTGGTGCTTAAATCTTCGTATAATTTTCATGTCGAAACTACAAACTTCCGAATAATATTGGATACTGGCATCGTAATAATCGAAAGAGAAGGTAAACAAAGAGAGGCTCTCATTTGCAGTTAGGTCTTTTTGTCGCATGGCGCCCTCAGGCGATTCCACATCGAATCTCGTAGATACAAGCATGGTGTAACAAATGTCAATTCCGTGCACAGCTAAAATAGCACTGCACACCCGTACGCTTGACCGTTGTTTTTTGACAAGAAGGTCAAGTTCCACGAAAGGAATGTAATACCTAAAACAAGACGAGACAGGTGGCTTTTCACTCTTATTTTGTTTGCTCTCCATGGGCCCTGCTGAATTATTAATGATAGTCGGAGCCAAGCCTGTAACGCGAGCTGCCTTTTCTTGTCTTAGTGTAATACTAAGACATTTCTTTTACGTCCCTTCTCTGAGACACCGCAGCAACCCTGCGAGGCTTCCACCGGTAATCTTTGAAAGTGGAGTCCATTAGGTTGTAAGCAAAACCTAACTGGCGTTCCGACCGTTGAAATTTTGCCATCAATCGACTTTATCTCTAGTGCGGTGCCGAAACCGAGATGAAAGACTGAGAAACTGATATTCAAAGTTTAGTAAAGGTATAACTGTGTTAAGCTTTTGTTGATCAAATAACGTTTCGTTTCGATAACTTAAATTTAAAAGCATCGCATTCGATTATGTATCAAACAACCTCCTGCAGTTGTTTCGAGATAATCTTCCCCTTATTCGAACCAGATAAGATTAAATCATACGACAGAGCCATTAAGTATCGCATCGGATGATTGGTCGAATTACCCATTATTGACGTGGTGTTTTGCACTAAGCAATAACGCATTCTTTCAAAAACTTAATCTTTTGATTCGGTAACCAAAAACGCAGTAAACTATAATTAATCAATAATTAATCCATAATTCGCCAAACTTTTCCTGAAACATGTAAACATTCAATCTATTCCTAAGACATGGGAAACTCGAACGGGTTGTTTGCGTAGTTCGTTTCCAATCTGTTCCAGGTATCCATGCGGGCCTGGTTTGGATTGGTACCAGGTACCAAGTCCTCGTTGATTTCCAAGTATGCCATGTTTCCATTTTGTACCGGAGGCCAGTTAATGTTCTGTAGGTCCGATTCAGAGGTTGGCGTTGGATTTCCGTGTTCAGCAAAGTTGGCCCACATTCGAACCATCCTGTTCCGAACTGCAAGTGCGGGATTTCCTGGCAAGATCGGTGTAACCGGGAAGTTTGTCATAGACCACATGTACGGTAGCTCATCGGCATGAACGGCACCAGGATAATCATTCAACCGTAATAATCGCTTTACATGGTTAAGAGCGCCGTCGAAACTAAACTGATAGTAGTATGTTGGAAAAGTATTGTGCTGAGCAGTCAATCGAACAGTTTTATCAATGGCGTAGATAAATTGCTGATCCGTGTGGAACTTCGTCCATTCCAGCATTATGTCTGGTCCCAGAGGCTTATCTTCCCAGTAGAATTGGCGAATACCCTGGCTGACGGCAGTAGACGCATCTGTACCAACGGGTATGTTCCAGAAATGTGGTACAAAGAATTGAGGATTTCTTGTGAATTCATTCCAGACGGTAGAGTCAATCGTGTGCTCGAGAACCATAAACAATGATTCGGCATCGTTGTAACCAATTATGATTGGAACCTTATTGAAGGTACCAGCCTTAAGTATATCAATGGGTCTCTGCGTTAAAAAGGTCTCTTCGGGAGAGTCGGCAGGTTCAGCTGTTGGAACAAACTCAAATGGTCTAAATCCACGTGGGATGGGAATGTCGGTCCATCCTTCTTGTAGTCTGACAAAATCTCCCTTGGGCGTAAGACGTAAACGACGTAGCAAATCTTCGTTATCATTAGTTGGATAACCGAAAGCATTGGCAACTCTAAGAGCCATTTCACGTGGATTGTACTGGAATCCCCATGGTACCAAGGCAGTTCCAGATTGAGCAATTGCACGATGGAACAATCCGGTGGCCTTCGAAGACAACACCAAATAGTGTACAGCAGCTCCACCGGCACTCTCCCCGAAGATGGTCACGTTGTTCGGGTCACCTCCGAAGGCAGCAATATTATCACGAACCCATCGAAGCGCTTCCACGCAATCCTTCATACCCCAATTGCCCTGTGCATGCGAATCTCCAGTACTGAAGAAACCCAGAATTCCTAGACGATAGTTGATGGTAACAATTACTACATTTTCCGTTACCAAATGATCAGGCCCGTAAACCCACGAGTCTCCGGAACCTCCAGTAAACGATCCACCATGAATCCATACCAGAACCGGTCGCGATCCTATGATGTTTTGTGTGTACACGTTCAGGAACAAACAGTCCTCGTTTCCAGCATATCCATCACCAAATGATGATCCCGAAGGACACGAAGCTCGATGTTCACTGCCATCTTTCACACCTTCCCAACCGCTGTGCTTCACTGGATTACGGAAACGTAGCTCACCTACCGGAGGCTCAGCATAAGGAATTCCCATAAATGAGAAGTAACTACAGAAAGCCCCGCAACTAGATGTTATACCCTGTATTTCTCCTCCGGTGGTTTTAATTATTGGGTTGTTCTGCAAGTGAGCATCGTCAGCATAAATCATGAATCTTAGAAAAAAAGTACTTACCGCATCACCGTTGGCGCCGATCACCGCCAACGCCAGCAGTAATATGAGTTCGTACATCCTGTAGAGCGATATAGGAACCACTGCAGAGCCAAATCCATATGCTTGTTTTTATATAGCGATCAATGAATTCCCGAAAGGGCACTTGATAACTGCTTCATTACCTCTCGCACCTGAAGAAGGCGATAAGATTTGGATTCGGGGTGGACATATTCGAAGAGATAGCGTTGCTAGAGTGCGTCACTGCGCTACACGGGACTTTCCAAAAACAACTTAGTTGCCTGGTAGTTCGGTCATGGTTATCCTTCTCAACGATTATGGCCATAAACGCACTTTAAAAAATGGGCGTGGCTTTGAAATGCACGAATGTGGCTCGCTCGGGGTGTCGGATTTGTTTATTTATTCACTGTTCGATCATAGAAGTTATTCGAATCTAAGTAGGCTGCAAGCTAGACGATTATCTTTCCCATCGCACTATGGTTCTCCCAATTTTACCTATATGACCGTGTCTGATTATTTATGGGCCCTTCAAATTGGTTTATTTTATTGCGAAGTAATCTTGGCCGACATGAATAACATCAATAAAACACCATGTCAATAATTAAGTTGTCTATCAATTATGATTGACGATAAACGCACGATCTTATGATTCAAAAGCCAATTGAAGATGTCCGCGTTGTTGAGCGATTTACCGAGTGATCGGTAAAATGCTTTGTCAATCGATTATACCGTGCGTAGAGCAACAAAACGATTAGTTGTCTATCGAACCAGAAAATAGAAACCAATATACAACAGCTTTAACCTCCTGCAATGTGGTTGTTTCAAACCAAGATTTTTCAGAATCAAACCACAAAGCGATCTTTTAACGAGATTCTGTTTTAAACAAATGTTGGTTAACAAAAAAACTTTGGTAGAATCTGGCAATGTTTTGACACCATCTTCTTCCAGCGGTAAAAGTTTGCAGCAGAACCGACCTATGAGACACGAGCTCTAAAGTTATGAGGAGGGGGTCTTTACGAGGTCCGAATTCAGAATGCATATCGATGAATTACGAATTGTATGTACTGAAGAGCTTTGAACAGTTTCCCGTAAAAGAATGTTACATGGTCACATCCCAACATGTCTTATTGGTTTTCGCTGATGAGACAGATATCAAAAGTTTCTGTTTTCGATAGTAGTTTGCAACAGAGGATAAAAAAAAACTCGAACAACGTTTTTAGGGGGCGCAAAGCGATCCTTGAGAGCATTTTTTTGTTCGTCCTATGGAGCCCTCCGGTAAAGTTCAGCCTTTTTGTTTTGCTCACTAAACCAACGATGGGTACGGCAAATCTTATATTGCCACAGGCGCAAAATTTCCGCGGTACGCCACTGCATCATATAGTAATATGAGCTACAAACTGAAATAAATAACGGGTACAGTAAAACAAAAACCAGTTCATATGGCTATTCACACTAACATGACCAACAAATTGGAACAGTTTCGAGCACATCTTAGAAGATATTCTACGATTCTCTATGGCGGTTTGAAATTTTGAAAACTTATCACGTTGTTATGTTTGAACCGGAAGTCGGAAGCGAGTTTGATTATACGAAAATCTGATACGAATTTGTGGACCTACTACTCTCATCACATTACTGATGAAAAAAATACTCTCGATACTCCAGAATCGGAAGTTGGAAGTGAATAAAAATCGGGATATTCTTTCGGTATCTGAAAGTTTCTCAGTTGAATCTAATGTCGTTTTCGTTTTTAAACTGCAATACACCGGTACAGTGCTACACCATGGCATGAATAAACGAACAAAAATGATGAAAACATAAACAGTAACCCTTGACTACAATAAACGATTCCATTGCACAGAGCTACACCGAACTTTTGATGAGTGCTACACCAGTGGTATCGGTGCAGAAAAAGTGTGGCACTGGTGTAGTGCAATTGGTAAAAACGAACGGTTTCAGTGCAGCTTTCGTTACACCGGTGTAGTGCAATTTAAAAACGAAAACGACATAAGATGGTAAAAGTCGATTGAGCCATCTTCAAAATAAGCTACTGACATTATTTTCACTTTTGTTGGTACATATAAACCCTTTAATTCTAGAACCGGAAATCGGACCAGATGTTCAGGAACTTTGTTTTGGACCATAAGGACTTTTGAGTCTAGGTTTGAGAAAATTGGTTCAGCCATCTTCGAGAAAATTGAGTGAATATATCAACCCGTTATATAAACGACGACACCAAAAAAGGAAAGGAGCATACATTGACTCCATAAACTATTTCCGAGAGTCGCATTTTCTGAATTTAGGGAGTAAATTTGGAAAATATTGCGAAAAATAATCACTACTGGTCGCTCATTTTTAACTGACAGTCACAAAAGCGCCCAAATTTCAATCAACAGTAGCTCAGACTAAAAACTTTAGAGCGCCACCTAGCATCTAGGAACCCTGTGCTCACGAACGTCACCTATCGGAAAAATGAAGCATGACGTTTTTGCTAACATCGAAAAGCAGCATGTAAACAAGTGAAAGGACAGGTTGATGGTAATTACACCCGAAATCCCACCATTACAACACATAATGTTGCCAAAAGGGTCAGCGTTTCCCAAAGTTACATCCAGATCTTCTGGACAATAGCTGGATTACATGTATAGAAGGTTCATGACTTCCCGAAACGCAAACTGTTGCCAAGACAACCGAACCAAAATATGATGTGTAATCAAAGACTGAACATTCGTCAAAGCAGACCATCGTAAATGCCAGAACAAAAGCTTTACACCGTTATAAAAAGGATTGTCCCTAGTAAATGCTCAACAACAAAAATATTTTTAGATGTTTTCATTACGGCATCATCATGTGTAAAATAACTTAAACCAAAACAAAATTTAGCTTACGACAAAAACTCATCGCACAGGAAGTCTTTATTCGGGGAAGTTTGTGCTTCCGGTAAGGATATGATCTACTCACTGTTTGCTTCCCCAGCAGACACACGCC